>NC_056733.1:362198055-362253055 GCF_019279795.1 Protopterus annectens | reverse complement strand
CTTATTTGTGCCTTATACATTATGGCAATACCACTTTGATTAAAAGGATCTGGTTAATAGTCCCATGTGATACACATGTTCACCTTTACATGTATAAATGTCGGCTTTACAGCAGAGCAACATTTATTCCACAAGGAAAATGATATGTGCTATTGTCGACCTTGAACTGTGAATGCCTTTTTGTTAGGCGGATGCTCTAACCACTACAATATTGGTGTTCTGCCTCATTTATATGTATACCCATGGTGCATTGTTACCCAAACACATGCTTCATCACTTCACTTACACAGCAGTCATCAATTTACCTGTTGGGAAAAATGCACTACTACACATGCGCCATTCCCTATTCCCTACTGCTCTGGACTCGTGCCGCATGTTGACTCACTCCCAGGATATTCAGACCTCCAAAGCCTATAGTCCTGGCACATGCATGTGTTAGATTGTCAGGGTGTTCATATGGTTTTCTTGGTTTAGGCTTGTCTGACTGAGGACTGGGATTGCCCTGTATCTAGTTGAAAGTCAGACTTAGTAAGGGGAAATTGTTTGTTCCAATTTTAGTGTCCTACCTGTGGTTGGGGATGCAGAGGTGTGCTTCCCCTATGGCCATCCTGATATATAACAGCACTAACTATTACGGGGATTTTCTATATTGTGACCATGTTCATTCTTTATATATATATATATATATATATATATATATATATATATATATATATATGTATGTGTGTGTGTGTGTGTGTGTGTGTGTGTATATATCGGTCTGTACATACACATGCATATACACCTACATGCTCATTTACATTTCCCATACCGGTGAATCACTGCCACTTACCATCGCACATACATGTTTGCATACTCGCTTACATCTCGGGTTGCCACCTTTTCATATGGCCAAAGCAGGGCATTTTCGGAACACACATCAGATTTTGCAGGCCGACACATACCCACGGTCAGTACAAAGGTTAGAACTTTACTTATTTGCCTAAATGAAAGCTTATTCTTGTAGTGGTTTAGTTGCTTAATATGTTTCTTGTAACTTTAAGTATTTTACATAAATAACTGTTTTATGCAACTTTTACATGAAATATGAGACATATTTCCTACAATCACTGGACATTTGCCATTGTATTATATTTGGTCTGGACACAACTGCCCAAAAACAGACTGTCCCTCACAAGGTGGGGCAGATGGTAACCTTACTTACGTCTGCTTTTAAGCGCCATAAGCATCCTATATCCGACTGCCACTATGCGAATGTGTAAGGTATATATTCCCGAAAATGCACATGGGGAGACGTGCATCACGGACAGGTGTTTAATCCCTCACAAGGTGGGGCAGGTGGTAACCCTACTTACATCTGCTTTAAAGTGCCTTAAGCACCCTATATCCAACTGCCACTGTGCGAATGTGTAAGGTATATATTCCCGATAATGTACATGGGGAGACGTGCATCATGGTCAGGTGTTTAATCCCGGGTCGTAGGTTCTGCAGGACCGGCTGGAGGCTGAGCAGTCTTGTGGACAACTACTGCTCATACGACTTGTGTCCAGATGTATACAGGACTGGACATCGTGTCGTGACACCAAGTCTAATGTTTAGAATAGATACATATCCCATGAGGGATATCCAAAAATTGTGGGGACTGATGATCTTCTTTGCTTTACGGCTGTAAGGTAGGGTTATACATGCAAGGGATACATATTTTGCAATCCTGAGACTGTCTAGGGTGAGACTGCGTACTAGATATGGGTAGGGGTCACTATGTGCAGATATGGCCACGCCTATCTAGCTGCCCGAGTATGGCTGGTTTTGTTGGACGTTCAGGAAGGGGGGGGGTGGTGTGCTGTGATGGGGATGATGGGTATTCAATTATGTATCCAGGTTTGTTGGGGTTGGATGGCTCAGTTCAGGCCAGACCATTATGTGGGTATGTGCTGGCAACGTTTCTGTACATGTGTATTGCACATTTTAATGTTCACATGTTTGTGGGATTGTATTGCAGATGTGTATATTTGTTCTTTGGTTATCTTCCTGATTCACCCACCACTCCCTCGTAGACCTGCAGTTCACCTGTTGTGCATCCAACCCAGTCTCCCCTTGGTGAATTATTACATTACCCATCACTCCCCACCCCCATATTCCACAGACAACATTCATCCCTTCTCTAGTTGATGGCCCATGGCACAGTCAACAGAACACATTGCGTACACTACATATCTCTGGGACCAATATGGTTGTGAGGTCTACGCTAACATTTCAGATCATCCACATGCTGTACTTCATGCACATAGGTACATGCAAATTCTTATCTTTCATGACATGGTAGGTAGACCCGGGTAATACCTGTTCATCTATGGGCGGTCCTGACAAGGATGGCTTGGACCGTGAATGGGCAGATATTGGGTGAATGCTCTGAACATCGGTAGGGTTGCCACCTTTTCATATGACCTGGATGGGACATTTTCGTGGCACACATCTGAGTTTACAGGCCAACACATACCCACGGTCATTACAAAGGATAGTACTTTAGTTTTATGCCTACATATAAGCTTTTATTGTTGTAGCGGTGTAGCTGCTTATTCTGTTTCATTTACTTGCTTATTCTGTTTCTTGTAACATATAGGTATTTTATATATGGACATACGTACTGTATGGGACTATTACATAACATATGGGACATAATTATGTCCTACTATCGCAGGACATTTCACATTTATTATGGCTTTGGTATGGACACTTGCCTAGAGGGGGACTGTCCCTCATAATGTAGGACAGGTGGTAACCCAAACCATTGGGCTAGGCTTGGCAATTGGCAGTGCGCTAACACGATGCGTTTTGCTTCCACTTTGTATAACTAGTGACACTATAATGGCATACAGGCACAGGGTTTTAAATATCTTTGTTTGAGGGATGGGGACTCAATATTCAGCTACGTGCCTTTGTGTTTACTTCTTGTTGTGGTGTTCGCAATGATGTATTGTATGCTTTGCATACATTTCAGTATCCACGGACACTGACAGGGGTGATTACTATTAGAGTCAGACTGTACTAGTCAGTATTTTAGGTTGCGCGTATGCAGCTGACATGTTCACGTCTCCGTGCAGGGCTTGGACACTCCCCATGCACTCGTACACGTTTCCTATGTATGTGGCCATTATGGCACCGCGCCTTCATTAATATGCATGTGGTGCTGCTGCACCATCTCTATGCTGCACGGTCGGCGCAAAGTTAACATCATCCTTGTGCTGAGCTTCATGAATCCCGGGGAAAGTCAAATCAGGAATATTTATTTATGATTAAAACTAATAGTATTTTCCTGTTAGAAATAATGATTTCATGCATTGTGTCAGCTACAGAGGGTATAATAATGGGCAAGGAAAGATTTTACATCTGTCAAGTGTTATTTACGGTACTGCCATTCCTAGCTGGATTTCATACTATTTGTTCCAAAATATTTTAATAACATAGACATGTAATATTTAAACATACTTATATGACACTGACTAGTTTATCAAATCAATTTTATGGTGATTGGGTAGTTAAAAATCCCCCAAAAGGATTGTATTTTCTTTGAATTTTTTTTTTTTTTTTTTTTTTTTTTTTTTACATTTTGATATTTACTTAGGATATCCTCATAGTCTATAGAGGGCAGAGAGGCTGTGTAATAGACTCCTTTAATGTTGTATTCATTAACTATTGTATCAGCAGTTTTAAACACTGGGCTGCTTTCTTGGGCTTCTGAAGTTTCTGAGTTCTTCTGCTATGCATGGAATACTGTAGTCACTCTGTACAGCAGTATAAGGTGAGGAGTTGTCAACAAACTACTTTGTGTCATCCAGGGCTTGATTATATTGGCTTCCATGTGCCTTCATTGTGACTCTGAGTGAGTCATTTAACCAAACAATTCTCTGGGGCAATCAGGAAATTGGACTAGTTTCTTCAATGGTCTCTCAGACAGCATGCCTAGTAACTATCTAGGAACCTGCTACCTGCCCCTTTGAATCTGCAACAAAGAAGGGTGGCATACCTTTAGACTTTGTGACATGCATTGTTTTTACTCAATGGCATTTAAGTAAGTAATGGTACACATATTAACATCCTACCAACACAGAAAAAACTTCCAAAATTCCAAATAATTTTTTAGACGTCTGGAATTTAACGAAGTGACCTTCATCTCTAATGTTTTATGTAGATTTGTCTAGTTTATATTGTTTATTTTTCCTTTGCTGGCATTTGAGGAAGAAAACCCTCTCCCTTTTTTTGCATGTAATTTGAAGAAGAAAATGTCCTGTTCCATACTCGCATTCCTTGAGGAGACAAGTAGAATCCTTTGAATGCAACAAAGCTATAGCTAGTTCAGATAGTGCCCTGGTCAGTCCCCCAAGTAACATGACTTCTAGGAAAAGAGGTGTATGAAGAGCTTCCCCACTGTATAAAATAATTTTCAGAAAGTGTAGCAAAGAGCTAAACTTGTACAGTAGTTTCTTATTCCAATTCCTAACACACACACACGCACACAAGCACACACGCACACGCACACACGCGCGCACACACACACACACACACACACACACACACACACACACACACACACACACACACACACACACACACACACACACACACACACACACACACACACACACACACCTACACACATTGCAAGCATATCATTTAATCAGTTGTAATATCAATCACAGCTACTTAATTGAAGTCATATCCGGTCACCCAACATCAATCATATAACTGACTTGAGGGGTCCTACTAACACCTCTTCTGTGGTGCCAGTTGTATTCCAAAACAGCTTACTCTCAAACTACTACTTCACCCCACCTTAGTTATAGCTTTGGACACTCCAGCTGTTTAACATTCATTTTGTGATGACAGGCACTGAATTCCCTGTCTATAACGTTATGGCATAGGCTACAAATGGAATTGCAATGTTTTGCCATGATGCCAGAGACAGTGGAGGTTTTCATTAAACAGATACAGATGTGCTTTTTTTTTCTCATGCTTACTAGGAAGTTCAATAATCCTAACTGGATTATTACATATCCAGGAGAGATCTTTTTAGATTGTTCATTCCAATGAGAACAATGACCATATCTTAATTAGCCTTAATCTTTTTTCACCTAGTTGAAATGTCCTTAGTTTGGCACCATGGAGACCAACAATTTTCACAACATCTGGGCACATTCTAGTGAAGTGTCTGGATTCACACAAGGACATCAGCAATTACCAAGTCATTTTGCAGATCCCATTTTGCATATCTGCCTTATGTTTTTTGTGAGTCTGGTGTAGTTCAATGTTAACTTTAGGAACTTTGTTGTTATATGTTCTCCCTAATGTCGTTATATGATGATTGAATGTTAGATGCACTGTGGTGAAAGGAAAGACTACATAATATAATATGCATGAGGTTCTGGATTTGTTGAGCTTATGTTTCTTGAAATACCTGTGAAGTTTTGTGTGTGTAGTCTTTAGAACATTTACATATGTAGTGGTAGGTGTATGAGGATGTGTGTGTGTGTGTGTGTGTGTGTGTGTGTGTGTGTGTGTGTGTGTGTGTGTGTGTGTGTGTGTGTGTGTGTGTGCGCGTGTGTGCGCGCGTCTGTTCGCATATGTGTGTGTGCATATATTTGCATGTGTGTGTGTGTGTGTGTGTGTCTGTGTTCGCATGTGTGTGCGTGTGTGTATGCATGTATTCACGTGTGTGTGTGTGAGTATATGTGCATATGTACATGTATGTGTGTGTGTGTGTGTGTGTGTGTGTGTGTGTGTGAGTATATGTGCATATGCACATGTGTGTGTGTGTGTGTGTGTGTGTGTGTGTGTGTGTGTGTGTGTGTGTGTGTGTGTGTGTGTGTGTGTATTTGTATGTGCTCACAGGGTAAGGCTGCTGAAGAGAGCTTAGCATTGGTATGTAGATTTATTTACACTTGTTACATATATTTAGGATCATGATTAGGAGTCAGTATATTAGAGGGTTAGCTCAGGTTGGACGATTTGGAGATAAAGCCAGAGACGCGAGATTGAGTTGTTGTGGACATGTGTTGAGGAGGGATGCTGGTTATATTGGGAAAAGGATGCTAAGGTTGGAGCTGCCAGGCAAGAGGAAAAGAGGAAGGCCTAAGATTAGGTTTATGGATGTGGTCAGAGAGGACATGCAGGTGGTTGGTGTGACAAAGCAAGATGCAGAGGACAGGAAGAAATGGAAACAGATGATCCACTGTGGTGACCTCTAATAAGAACATTTGAAAGAGAAGAAGAAGATGCCCAAAATGCTTTTGTGTGCAAATTCTGTATTTTATATGTGAATGATCCAGTTCTTACACT
Source organism: Protopterus annectens (assembly GCF_019279795.1). Lineage (NCBI taxonomy): Eukaryota > Metazoa > Chordata > Ceratodontiformes > Protopteridae > Protopterus > Protopterus annectens. The sequence goes on along the minus strand of NC_056733.1, from coordinate 362,246,719 downwards.
GCCTGTAACTGAGCATGAACTCAGTGATTCCATACCTTAAGTAAAGATCCATCCTCTGTAAAATATAACATAGATAAAGGCATACTGCTAGTTTAAAGGTAAGTTACCTTTCTGAAAGAGCCACTAAACTAGTAAGGTTTCATACTGCTAGTTTAAAGGTAAGTTACCTTTCTGAAAGAGCCACTAAACTAGTAAGGTTTCATACTGCTAATTTAAAGGTAAGTTACCTTTCTGAAAGAGCCAGTAAACTAGTAAGGTTTCATACTGCTAGTTTAAAGGTAAGTTACATTTCTGAAAGAGCCACTAAACTAGTAAGGTTTCATACTGCTAGTTAAAAGGTAATTTACCTTCTGAAAGAGCCACTAAACTAGTAAGGTTTCATACTGCTAGTTTAAAGGTAATTTAGCTTTCTGAAAGAGTCACTAAACTAGTAAGGTTTCATACTGCTAGTTTAAAGGTAAGTTACCTTTCTGAAATAGCCACTAAACTAGTAAGGTTTCATACTGCTAGTTTAAAGGTAAGTTACCTTTCTGAAAGAGCCACTAAACTAGTAAGCTTTCATACTGCTAGTTTAAAGGTAATTTACCTTCTGAAAGAGCCACTAAACTAGTAAGGTTTCATACTGCTAGTTAAAAGGTAATTTACCTTCTGAAAGAGCCACTAAACTAGTAAGGTTTCATACTGCTACTTTAATGGTAATTTACCTTCCTGAAAGAGCCACTAAACTAGTAAGGTTTCATACTGCTAGTTTCTTCTGAAAGAGTCACTAAACTAGTAAGGTTTCATACTGCTAGTTTAAAGGTGTTACCTTTCTGAAAGAGCCACTAAACTAGTAAGGTTTCATACTGCTAGTTTAAAGGTAAGTTACCTTTCTGAAAGAGCCACTAAACTAGTAAGGTTTCATACTGCTAGTTAAAAGGTAATTTACCTTCTGAAAGAGCCACTAAACTAGTAAGGTTTCATACTGCTAGTTTAAAGGTAATTTAGCTTTCTGAAAGAGTCACTAAACTAGTAAGGTTTCATACTGCTAGTTTAAAGGTGTTACCTTTCTGAAAGAGCCACTAAACTAGTAAGGTTTCATACTGCTAGTTTAAAGGTAAGTTACCTTTCTGAAAGAGCCACTAAACTAGTAAGCTTTCATACTGCTAGTTTAAAGGTAAGTATGAAACCTTACTAGTTTAGTGGCTCTTTCAGAAGGTATTCTGAAAGAGCCACTAAACTAGTAAGGTTTCATACTGCTAGTTAAAAGGTAATTTACCTTCTGAAAGAGCCACTAAACTAGTAAGGTTTCATACTGCTACTTTAATGGTAATTTACCTTCCTGAAAGAGCCACTAAACTAGTAAGGTTTCATACTGCTAGTTTAAAGGTAATTTACCTTTCTGAAAGTGCCACTAAACTAGTAAGGATTCATACTGCTAGTTTAAAGGTAATTTACCTTTCTGAAAGAGCCACTAAACTAGTAAGGTTTCATACTGCTAGTTTAAAGGTAAGTTACCTTTCTGAGCCACTAAACTAGTAAGGTTTCATACTGCTAGTTAAAAGGTAATTTACCTTCTGAGAGCCACTAAACTAGTAAGGTTTCATAATGCTAGTTAAAGGGTAATTTACCTTCTGAAAGAGCCACTAAACTTGTGAGGATTCATACTGCTACTTTAAAGGTAATTTACCTTTCTGAAAGAGCCACTAAACTAGTAAGGTTTCATACTGCTAGTTTAAAGGTAAGTTACCATTCTGAAAGAGCCACTAAACTAGTAATGTTTCATACTGCTAGTTTAAAGGTAAGTTACCTTTCTGAAAGAACCACTAAACTAGTAAGGTGTCATACTGCTAGTTAAAAGGTAATTTACCTTCTGAGAGCCACTAAACTAGTAAGGTTTCATACTGCTAGTTAAAAGGTAATTTACCTTCTGAAAGAGCCACTAAACTAGTAAGGTTTCATACTGCTAGTTTAAAGGTAAGTTACCTTTCTGAAAGAGCCACTAAACTAGTAAGGTTTCATACTGCTAGTTAAAAGGTAATTTACCTTCTGAAAGAGCCACTAAACTAGTAAGGTTTCATACTGCTAGTTTAAAGGTAAGTTACCTTTCTGAAAGAGCCACTAAACTAGTAAGGTTTCATACTGCTAGTTAAAAGGTAATTTACCTTCTGAAAGAGCCACTAAACTAGTAAGGTTTGTAACCATTATTTCCCTTTAAATCAATGCAGATAATGTGTTTCTAGTTTACATATATTTTATCTGTTTTTAGCTACTTTTCAGTAGAAAACATTTGTTTAGTTAATAGATTTTTTTTATAAATGCCAGGCCATGATAAGACTAGGCAATTACCTGTATTTTTAAGTCTCCTCCTACGTCAAGATTTCCTTTGAAAGTGACAAGGGTGCTACTGTGTTTGACATTAGTAGAAGATAATTCCAGAAGTGAGGGATGTGATGAAATATAAATCTTATTACTTCTACAGATTTTACTACTTTCTTTATGAAGATTTAGATCCTTTATAAAGGTGTTTGAAGAACAATTTACTTTGCAAAGTTATAAGAGATAAAAGGTATAGTCTTTCTTGGCTCAAATGAACTAACACAGATCACAATGGAGGAGTCTATAAGAGACTGAGTACATGCAAAGGGTTGCCAGTCTGTCAGTGTAGCCTGTGGTGTTGAAACCAGTCATCAGTTTAATTAGCAGTTTCTGTGATTCCTCACATTGGGTAATGTGTTTTGACAATACATCCAGAACTGGGTATAATCTGATTAAAGAAAAGGTAAAGGCGGAGTAAGTCTTCTTTGCATTTATAGAAGATGACTTTGAATATTGGTTGCTACACACAAAACAGTTCTTTTTGATTCTTTGGATTACTCATTTGCTATATCTGGTAGTCTACATATAATGTGATACACCTCAGTATCTAAGAATAAAATTAATATTGCTTATGGAAGGATTGAATTTTATTTAGGAGAATTCCTATACAACCAAAGAATTCATTTGGAGACAATACAAATTTTTGAAAATTACCAAGCTGATTATTCCTGCTAATTTTGATATTCCCACAATTCATAATATATATACACATTCCCCCTTTTATGCCAATAATATTTGCCCAGGGTTCAAAGACCTACCTACTAGCAGTGTTAATTGACCATTGATTAAAGCCTATTTACAAACTGGTCCCACATTTGCTTATTGATTCGTGGGACTTTTTAGGCCGACTTAAAAATAACCTGTGGAATAAAGATTTGATTTTTCTTATAAGCAATGTAATTGATTTATTCACAGTTATACCTAAAGATAAAGGATTAGACTTTTTTCACAACAGCTTGGTTGAGTTCATCTCTTTCCAAAATGACAAAATGAATCTAATAGTAGATATGCCTCTGGTTTTAGACAATAAGTTTATATTTTTTGAAGGTGAACTGTTTAACCAAACCAGAGGTGTTGTTATGGGTGCATCATGTTTGCAGTGTATGCCAATCTTGTCCTACTGGATTGGGAAAAGGGATTTGTGTTCAGCTCTATTCTATTAAAACATATTAAATTATACATTAATTTTTTGAATTAAATTTTTATTTTATGGGATGGCCCTGAGCATTACATATTACCCTTTATGGAGTATTTGAATAAGACAGTGGATTTTTTTAAAGTTTACATAGTTTTGATAAGTGCAAGATTAATTATTTAGACACATAGACAGAAGTTTTAGATCTAAAGTATATAGAAAATCCACTTTTAGTAACTCATACTTATACTTTTCTAGTAGTCATCCATTTTCACAAAAGAAGACTTTAGCAAAAGGACAATGTACAAGAACAGCCAGGATGACATCACACAAGGAGGATCTTGAAACCAAACTAGATAAAGTAGTTAGTATGTTTATGGCTACAGGTTACCCAGAGACATTAGTGAAAGAAGTTAGGTTTTATGTCCAGTCCAAATGGGGTTTTCAGTTTAAGCCCCTGATAAGGGTTGGCTTTTCAAGTGCTACTGTTAGTTCTGCTGGAAAATTTGAAAGGGCCTTGGTGAAATAGTATAGTCCCTAGTGTGGTGACATCAAAAATATTGTTAAAAAGAACTGGAATGTTTTAAGGACTAGTCCCACTATTTTCAACTTGCAGCCTGCAACTTTAAGAACATATTTGAATCAGGTATTACTGACAACACAAGGTTTTCTACCCCCAAATATGGGACTACAAAGTGTGGTCTTTGTAATCAGTGCCCATATATTTTGGAGAGTGAAAGACTAATTTTAGACAATAGTTCTCATTCCAGGATATTTGTAGCTAAGGGTAACTGCTCCTCCAAGGGGTATTGTACATATTGCTAAGTGCTCATGATGTCCTGTCTTTTATGTAGGAAAAACTGCACGTTGCCTATGTAAAAGAATCTATGAGCACATTTATGATATTAAGAACAAAAACAAGAATCATTTTTTATGCAAATATGCTCTGTCTTGTCACACTTATAATAAATTTTGTTTTACCATCTTAGAACAAGTGAAATTCAACCTCTGTGGGGGTGATTGGGAGGTCCTGTTGGAATATAAAAAACTGTTATAGCAATTCAAGCTTCATGCTATCAGTTTTCCTGGTTTAAACAAGCATGTTTCCATCCAACTTTTATTTCAGTTGAGATCATCTAAATTGTGAGACTCATATGTATATACTTTGTATAGATGTTTTACATTTTCTCAAATATATATATTTTTAGCATAGATAATTTACATTTTCAGTCAATTTTCATCGTATTTATATTGTTAAACTTTAGTAATATATTTTTGCACTGAAAGAAATGGTGGTGCCTTTAAAGACTGTGTATTTTTACTTAGTTATGAGTCATGGGATAGTATATACAATGTTGATTATTTGGTTGTATTACTGTGATGAAGTCCCATTTTATCTGGTGATGAAGGCAGTCAATAAATTCCTTGGTGATTCACACATGTCCTGTTGAATCCTTTATGGAACCTTGCTTCTGACGTTATTCTGTTGTCACACAAAAGATTTCTTAACTATGTGGGGATATGATGGTGAAAAGATACCACGTTATCCAAAAGGCTTACTAGAACTCTAACTAAATGGGTGTATTATCTATGTAGTAGGATACAAAGCTATTTTTACAGGTTGAAAAATATTACATTGTTGCTTTTAATGTATCATAGAAAACCTCAATTATTCAGACATAGGCAATATAACTAGAATCCAATTAGTATGGTTTTGTAAAAGGCAGGTCATGACTCTTGAACCTAGTAAGTTTCTTTTAAAAAAGTTACAGCGGCTGTAGATCTTGCCCATTCTGTGAACACTGCCTATCCTGACATGGTCCTGACTTTTGACACTATCTTCCATGCTTGTAGTATTGAAAGCTTAATGTATACCCATACATTGTCTGTTGGGTTACAAACTGGCTGTCCAACAGATCCCATATGGGGAAAGTTGTTGGTTCCCTCTTGGAATGTAAATTGTATCTCTGGATGTGCCACATGGATCAGTTCTAGGCCTTCTCCTGATTGGCATTTATTTTGTAGGAATCCAAGCCAATATCCCAGAAGTGTGGTTGACAGTGCTAATGACTTAATTCTGGGCACTGTTATCGGCTTATCCACTGATAAAAAAAAAGCTCCAGCAATGGTTGGAATATGGACACATGTAGCCTATCAAAAGCAGTCTCAAACTAAATGAAAACAGTGTAGCATAGTAGTGTTTGGCAAAAAAAAGTTGCTCCCATCTCATATGTTATAAATGATACTCATCTTAAGACAGATATGGTCATTAACAGATCTAGGTTCTTATGTGGATAACTGTCTTTCATTTGATCATCATGTTTCCACCACAGTCAGTAATATCATCTATCTGGCCTGGTTAACTCCTTAGACCCTAGTGATGCTTCCAGGTGTTTCTGCAATTACACCCTACTGACACCTCTAGGTATCAAATATTGATAATTTATATTTGCATTAATAATTCAAAAACCATGCTACATACAACATATTAAAACATTTCATCTAAAAGCATACACAGTGGCAAACACATCTGCTTTGATACTCAACATCTGTCTAGTCTAGGTAAAGAGATATTAATTGTTAATATAATATTTATGTTTTCATAAATTTCATGTTTCTCTAAATATCTTGAGAAATGAGCAGCACATACAGAACTGCTTAGCCTCAAATTAATGCTGTCAGCTGGAAGAACAAAATGTCTAACTTGAGTGGTTGCTGAGATAGTTTAAGTTGTTTACACAATATTATATGTTTAATATTTACTATGTTTAGTTTACTTATAAAGACCTACTACCTAAAGAATACTACCACTATAAAGAAACAGTTTGTACTGATGAGTTTGACATTTACATTTCTTTAGTAACCCCTATGGGTGCAGAGATATGAACATTTGTTTGAAATGTAAGGTCATGATTTGATTTTATCAAAAAGCTTAGGCTCCACCCATTGGAAGTTACAGTGCAAACTTCCACATTCTCCATTGGAGAGAATGAGTTAATTTCCAAGAGGATATCTTCAAAATCCAAAGAAGTCATCCCACCCTATAGTTCTCCATTAATAGACTGATCATTTGGGTGTAATGTCTTCTTTTGTATGTATAAATCTAAGCATATTCCCCAACTGGAAAGGTAAAAAAAAATTCTAACCAAGAAAATGAAATGTTTTAAATCCTTTAACAATCAGTAGATTAGCATAGCTCTCCTTACCCCCAGAAGCCTACAGGTTGCTGATAGGTGACCCATGTCTTGCTTTTTGAGCCACAAAAGACTCAGTCCTATTTGACCTCCTATTTCTTTGCAAAACCAGTGACTTCAAAAACAGCCATGCTAAGGGCCTAAATATATATCAACAAATAAACAAGACTTGTTGGGAGGACTGGCTTCTAACTCAACCATCTCAATATATTTCTAGCCTGTGGAATAAGTTACCACTACAGGTGAAATAAACTTCTACTTTGCCTACCTTTAAGGCTAGTCTTGATGACTGGATGGGTAGATATAAATTTACAGAAGAGTTATCAAGTACAGTCCTGCTCAGTTTAGGAGGTGAGCACTACTAGTTGCTTGAAAAGGGCAGTGAGTTTGTCTTCTTAAAGGTGTATATCACTAGTAATTTTAATGTCCCCATGTTCACTTCCCTATTATGTTTCTATGGGTCTGTGTATCCTCTTACATTCCAAAGACATGTTGTAAATGGATTGGTGGCTTCTAAATGATCCATAAATATGTGTGATATCGACAAAAGGCCTAAAAATCTATTTCTGTTTCCTCCTTTGCTTCATAAACACCATAGATCGCAATGGCTGTCTACAGGACTGCTCTCGGAGTTGGTTGTGACACAAAATTGGTTATGGATGACTGGATGGAAATCTCAGATTCACAGACAGCAGCTTTAGCAGTGAGGTGCACTGTAGAAAGATAGCAGTACAATTCCATTAGGTTATTAAATAGTTGCAGAAGGCTATCTTTTGAGATGTCCCTAAACACAGATGTATCTGCAAGTGAAGTACTATCAGTTTTAAGGGAAAATATAATATAATATATTTATGGTTTGATTTGAAGATGGACAATGATGCACAGAGATTTGTGTAAGCAGGGATATACTAGTGAGTATGCGATTAACTGCATTGTGGCCCCTAGTTAAGAGAGGCGATTATCTATTCCAGGGAGTTACCATTTGAAAATAAAGGGTGTAATGGGCATGCTAGTTTTGCCAGTGTAGGTAAGCCAGTTTATTGGCATATAATTGAAGATTACCAGTACCAAAGTCTTTTGATTATTGGAGATTTCTGTTAAAGCACTGATATGGTTTTCATGGTCATCATGGAACATGGAGGGGTGATATATAATAAGGTATGAAGTGATAACTTACTTTATCAAAGATAGCTTGGACTTCCCAAAATTCCAGTTTGGTGTCACCCAGAATCTGTTGAGAGATAGTGGGCTGTATGATAAACAATAATGCTCCCCTACAGAAACATGATAGGTGCCGATACCAAGAATAGACAAAATGCTTTTATTACTTTGAATCCACATATTTGTAACTACACATATGTGGACGTATTCAAGTTGCAGAATGGCCTCATGTTTGGGCAATTTTTGTTTAGTCTCCTGTCATTGATTAAAGCCACCTTAATTTGTTCCAAATTTGAATTTACTGAGTTGGACTCCGCAGTAGATGGATTCTACTGAAAAAGGCACTATGAGTATTAAAAAGGTCTTAGTCAGAATGTGAAAATTCTGGTAAGAAAGGAGCAGAATTTCCTTAGCAAAGCAAGAATCTATCTCATTCTTTGTTAACACATATCAGATCCACCCTGAATGGTACCAGCTACACATTCCATTTATTAAAGCCAATTATCTTGTCTTAGAATTTCAGCATCATTCTGGGTAATGACAAGATACCACTCATTACCATTTTTTCTTGGCTTGGACATGTGTATGACAAGATCCAGCATTTTCTTCCACATATCCCTCGTGGTGAGTCACCTGAAGTCATCCACTCTCATAGGAAATTACTGAAATAGATATAAACTCAGAGTGGTATATTGTATTGGGCAAAGATAATGACAAGAATACAGCATGTGGTTATAATATAATCAGGACAAAATAATTAGCAACAGTAGCACTTTATAGGCTGTGATAGCACTATGGGTAACAAGTGCAAATATATCAATAAATTAAAATGCGATTATACTATACCAGATATTGTAGCACAGATGCCTTCAAGTAGAGTAACAGTGTCCCACATATTAGATAAGCTCATGTGAATAACGTCATGTACAGTAATGTAATATATCGGCTAAGTTCACACCCCTCACTTAAAGTGTGCCATCAAAACTCATATAAGCTAATCAATAACTTCAAGTGAAGTAACAAGCAGCACTGAATAAGAGCAATGTGCAACAGTGCAGGAGTAGCAGAACGTTACTGTACAATACTTCTTTATTAAGTATCAGCAATGGGTAATGATACAAGGATTGGATTACAACCTTAACTATTATCACTGACTACAGGACAGGCAATATTATCATCATCATCACCAACCTGCCCTTTTCCCATTTTCTACATGAGGCTGTGGTGTTGTGCCAACTGTCACCATCTGTCTTGATTCAGTGCCATGCTCTTTTTTGACAGTAATGCCTGACTGTGGGAAGTCTTCTTCATACAATACATCCATCTCTTTGTTGGATGCCCTCATTTCCTTTTGCTTTCTTTGAGTTTCTTCCAAATCTTCTTCACCAGATTGTTATCTGCTTTCCTACATGTGTATGAACCACATTAATCTGTTCTGTTTGACTTCCTCTGCAATTGGAGTTGCTTGCACGTGTGCTCTGATGTCCTCATTTCTTTGTCTGTCACACAGTAAGCATCCTGCCACCCATCTCAGGCACTTATGTCTTTCACCTCTAGCTTCCTCAACTGCTCAGCATTCACTGCCCAGACGTCTGTACTGTACAGTAGTACTGGTCACACTACTGTTTGGTACACCATATTTTTCAGCTTCTTTGTCATTCTTACCACCACAATGCTCTGTGGCAGTTGCCTGCAGTCCCTTTAATTCTAGCTTTAACCACCTCATTCAGACTTCCATTCTCATCAACTAGCACTCCCAGATACTTGAAGTTGTTAACCCGCTCCACTATTTTTACTTCTGTCTCAGTTGTCAGCTTCTTTTGATTTCGCCCATTTGTTCATATTACAGCTGTCTTACCTGCCCATAGTTTCTTCCCATGTACCTTAAGTTTTGCATTCCATTTCTGTATCATTGGCCAAAGGTCTTTTTCAGAGTCTGCTTGTAAAGTCACATCAGCTGCATACAGCAGCTTTATTGACCTGTCCTTCCAACCTGGCATGAACAGCAGTGGGCACAGAGCTGAATTCCAGTGCACAGCCACTCCCACTGGGAAGCCCTCTGTGAATCAGAACACTACTTGCACTTGTGTCACTGCATCCTTGTACATAGCCTGCACTAATTCTAACAAGAATAAGTAAAGGGATTGCATCCAGAAAAAAGGAGGTTATTACCTCTCCGTACTCCTCCCTTATTAGACAAATAGTTGAGTACAACACCCCATTTGGTATGTACCTCTCCAAACACCTGCACCGACTGGAAAGGCCACAGAAATACCTCACAAAGAAAATCCATGGCCTCCAACACCTGTCTTATGTGGACAAGCTCAAATCACTATCACTCTACTCTGTATCATACAGATTGCTCAGAGATGACCTGTGTCTCACCTACAAGGCAATCTCAGACTCTGCTCTACTAGAAATGCTCCATATCCATGTCTAACTCCTCGTGTAGTACCCAATCAAAAGGCTTAAATCTAATATGTGACATTAACAAAACCTGCTGGAGAGACAGGTTTGTCTCCCAGAGGCTGCCCCGTCTCTGGAATAGACTCCCCATACACGTCAAGCAAAGTACATTGCTGACCCTCTTCAAGCGCAACCTTGATACCTTGATAAGTGGCTGGGCAACCACAAATGTGTCTCAGGGAGTCCACCTGTGTCCCTCATTGACAGGGGTGACAGGTGCTGATTGTGATTTCTTTTCTGGGGATAAACTCTTGGTTAGGCTTATAAGGGCCCCCAAACCATTAGCCTAGTAATCTCCTATGATCCTATGATCCTCTGGTCCTATGTGAGATTGTTGTCAACTTGAGTACCCAGGTCTGTCTCCACAGATTGCATGCTTAGGGGGTTACCATTGATGTGGTAATCAGTAGAGGGGGTGTTTTTGCCGAATGATATGATAATACATTTTTTTTTGTATTTAACTTAAGGTCATGACTTTGGCACCAGTCATTTGTTGCAGTTAGACCCTCTTGTGTTAACATCATTTGGGAAGTCAGTGACAGTACCTAACTTACAGTCATCTCCCAATCTGGTCAGCCACAGGCCCTTTGTCTTTGCCTGGACCTCTGAGAAGTAGATGCTAAACAGTAGGGGTCCCAGGACAGATCCCTGAGGAACACCACTAGTGAGAGGTCTGCTATCAGAAGTGGACGCACCTGTTTTGACCTTGTGGGTCCTATCGGTGAGCCAGTTGGCAACCCACCTGATGAGATAAGGATTTACACCAAGTTGTGTTAGCTTTTCAATGATGCCTGAGTGGGGGATTGTGTCAAAGGCCTTGGCCAAGTCAAGGTAAGCAGTATGTACTGACTTTCCCTCATCCAGGGCCTTGGTGACAGTCTCAAAGAAGTCAACCAGGTTCAGCAGGTAAGATCTGCCATTGATGAATTCAAATTGGGTGGGGTCAAGTGCTTGGAAGTTGCCTATGTCCTTATTTAGGAGATCCATAATAATATGCTCCATGGCTTTACAGATCAGACTTGTCAAGCTAATGGGGTGATAGTTTCCCAGGTCAGTAGTGGCACCATTTTTGTGCATAGCGATGGAAATGGCAGTTCTCCACTCTGCTGAAGTAAAGCCTGTACTTAGACTGTGGTTAAATAGGGTGCTCAGTGATGAAGCTAGTTCTTACTGGAGATGGTGCAGAATACAGCTTGGGATACTATCAGGTCACATGGAAGCTGTGTTCTTTGCCTTGGATAGGGCCTTTAACACTTGATCTACAGAGATGTGAGGTGCAGGGCAAGTATTGGGGATGTTGAAAGGGACTTGGGGGAACAGGGGAATGAAGTTTGCACTGAACCTATCTGCTAGCAGGTTGGCTAAGTCAACAGGATCAGTGTAAGTGGTACCCTTATGGACTAATTTGGAACAAACCTGGACTTTGCCATGGAGGTTCCTGACTTAACTGAAGAAGGCTTTGTGGTTTCCCTTTGTTTCAGAGGCTAGTTTCAATTCATAATTCACTAGTGAACTAATTTGCTTGTTGAGGCTAAGGAGGAAGTTTTTCCAATTTTGCATTTGTTCCTTTTTACCTGTGGACAACAGTTTCTTCCTTTTGTTGTAAAGCCTGTTGATATAGGATGTCCAACAGACAGGTTTGTGTTTCCTTGAAGACCAGGTTTTAATTCTGTTGGATATGGCTGAGTCCATGCATTTGTACATGTGCTTGTATACTGCATTGGTGTACTGTTCAGCATAGTTGTCGGCATCCTCTGATAGCGGTGGTGGTGTGAAGCTACTGATACCCTCCCTTAGGAAGTTATGGTCAACTTTTGAGATTTTTTAACCTGGTTACTGCTGGGTGGGGGTTGGGTGGGATAGAGACTTCGAATGAGACAGACTGATGATCTGATCTCACTAGGAACATACTATGGGAGTGATGCAGTGGTCACCCATGTTGGTGAGAACCAAGTCCAGAATGGTATCTCCCCTTATGGAGGATGAGACAAGCTAGTCTTGTCTGTTAGAACTGATGAAGTCAAGGAATCATTGGGGAGTGCACATACACACACAGACACACACACACACACACACACACACACACACACACACACACACACACACACACACACACACACACACACGTGCACACACACGCACACACACAAAAATATGGGTCTAAGATCATAAGACTGAAAACCCAAACTATTTAAAACTAAATTCTTCTTCTTCTTTCGGCTTTTCCCGGTTAGGGGTCGCCACAGCGGATCAAATGTCTTCTCATGATTGGCAGTGGAGTTTTATGGTGTTGAGTTGCCAGCCCGGCACCCAACCTTCCACAGAAGGCACACATATGCACGCACTCACACCTAGGGCCAATTTAGAGTGTCCAATCCACCTACAGCATGTCTTTGGGATGTGGAGGGAAACCGGAGCACCCAGAGGAAACCCACGTGACCACAGGGAGGACATGCAGACTCCGCACAGAAGGCACCCCAGCTGAGGACCGAACCGGAGAAACTATTTAAAACTAAAAATATTGAAAATTGCCCTTTCTTCACTGTTGTGCGATCTCAGTGTTGGTAATATAAAATTAGCATACATACATATATACACACACACACACACACGGACAGACAGACACAAACACACATGTATGTGTACATGGAACATATGGTGGTCTTCTGCTACATGAATTAAATACATTATGCTTTGGAATTAGGAGCATGTTTCATGAAATATATCTTTAACTGCAATGTCATGAGTCACAAAATATGCTCCCACTGAAAATATTTCAATTCTGTAACGATGTACATCCTCATCTTCCATTCATCACTTTTTTGTATGTTCTGAAGAAAGTTTGTTTTCACATTTTTTTAAAATGCACTAACTTTTCATACTGCTTTTATTGTACTTACCACAGTAGTAAGATTTAGCAGGCTTTAGCATAAGGATTCAATTTTTCTTAAGGTACGTTATTTCAGGTAACTTTTTAAGACATGTTGGAGATGGGTATTTTCATTAATCATTTACTAATTTTTGATTAAGTAATTGTTGTTTTGACAAGGCTGGTCATGTCTTTATTGTTTGGGGAGTTTTTAATCTGGTGGTGCGAACATTGGTTCAAGGTGACAGTCACTCTTGATGTGATACCCCAACTCTGTATATAAATTGGGAAAAAGAGAGTTTATGCTGATGACTGTTCAACAGAGTCTGTGCTGTCATCAAAGAAGAATGTGGGGGCACGTGGTTTTAGTTTATTCTTAGGTTGCATTTTGCTTTTTTCAGGAGCTCTTTATGTAGTTTTACATTAGGTTTAAGACAGTTTATAAATTTGGTTGGCTTGGGCCCATTGCTGGTAGTTTATTTATGCAGTTTTTAAGCATGATGTTAGGGTTTGGTATGATGGTTTACAGCCTGCAGGTGCAGGTACATTTTCATTTCATGGCAGCACATTGTATATGCACATACAGCTTCTTCCTGTTCAGGCTTGAAGTTCCATAGCATTATAGGTAAGCAGCCTCTCTTTCAGACTGGAGCGACGTGGTCAAGCTACCACTGTTTTCATAGATGGTTAGAGTAATCTGACATCACCACATAGGTTAACATTATGTGCAACAATGCATTCAAATATCACACAAAAACTGTTTCTACAGAACAAAATAAGACTATTCAATAAGTCTGCACCTGGGTGTAGCTGTTAATATTACTGCAAAAAGCAAACTCGGCAAAAAGAGGGAATTGGCTGTCCAGATAGCTTGGTATTATCTTCTATTAATTAGAACCACTGGGTGACAAAAGCCTAGTTGTGCTTTTGTATTTTCCACAATATTAGGAATCATAAGGAAACTGACACATCAGTCTCTACACGTTTCAGAATGCTAGATAGACAATAATATTGAATTCTGTTTCTGTTACTTGAATTGCTGAGCGCAGTACTTAAAAAAGAGAGGGGTGAGGGCTTCAATACTGAATGATTTTCTACTTAATGTATATTAAACAGAGGATTTCAGATAAGTAGTCCTATATAACAATACTCATCTCATGTCTGTAGATTTCTTCCGAAACAGATCTTCATAGCAAAGCTCAAGAGGTCCTGCTTGGCATTAGAATCTTATGCATGTCAGCACCTTTGCTTGCATATGCCTTGTCATTAGGCATTTGTTATACAAATGAAATAGAAATTCATAACTGAGCTTAGTAGAAAGATAAGAGGACAATGTACTTATGGGAGCTAATGAATCTGATAGACATACAGAATGACAGAACATGATCAATCAGTTGAGTGTTTTTAAGATCTCACAAACTTTAAGATCACTTCAATGAACCACTTCAGAGGAAAAACATTGATTACATACAGCAGAGCTCTAGTGGTCAACATGTGATCAAGGCATTTAGAAAGGATAAGAAGAGCACAGCTAATTACAAACTGTTCCACTGCACTGTCTGTCTCCTGCTATGGTATTTTTAATGTGCTGAAGACTGTCATGTATCTGATTTTGCTATTCCTGCTGCAAATATGTACATGCTGATTTAAGTTACGAACTGAGCAGCAGGCTTAAACGAAGAGCACTGCAGTTCTGGAAAATTTCTAGTTTAGTTATATTAAAATACCAGCAACCACTGAAATAATGCAACAGTCAGGAACATTACTTCACAGTGAATATACATGTCTATCTGTCTGTCTATCTATCTATCTATCTATCTATCTATCTATCTATCTATCTATCTATCTATCTGTCTATCTATCTATCTATGTTAAATTTACATTGTCAAAAGGCATTCTTTTCAAATTTAATAAAATGTATTTTGAAAAGTATGAATGGCAGATGATGGGCTCTTAGTGCAATATTGCAGACTTAGGGAAATGGGGGCATTCCCTTTTTCTCCAGCACTGTGGAGTTGGTATGTTACTGTTCCTGGGGTATGGGGGAAATAGTCTCCCATATGGGAGTTTTATGGGGCTTGCCTCATGGGAAAATATTTCAATTTTTCTTGGTTTGTTTTTTGACTTTCTTCTGTAAGTCTATATTTCAAGATTATGCTCTCAATAATATAAACTTTGAAAAAAGTGCAGTTTAATAGGTTACCCTAAATATATATATATATATATATATATATATATATATATATATATATATATATATGGGCCTATGCCATATGGTCTAAAATTTAGCCAAAATAGCTAAATTGTGAAATATCTAACATGGGAATTTGCCTTTCTTCACTGTTGTGTGATCTCGGTGTTAGTATATCTAATTAGCAGGGTGTATGGGTAGCTTACCCCTTCCATTAAAAATGCCTTCAATATTTCATAATTTAAACATTTTGGCTTTCAGCCATTTAAATTTTAGATCATATGGCATAGACCCATATATATATATATATATATATATATATATATATATATAGAGAGAGAGAGAGAGAGACAGATATGTGTGTGTGATTAAGTGCATACATATTTATATATATATATATATATATATATATATATATATATATATATATATATAGTTATTTATATAGATGTAAATAAATCTGCCCACGTGTGTTTGTTTTGTATGTAGGTGGGTGTTTTTCATGTCTATATTTATTGGTGTGAGAACCATAGGAGGTAGAGTATCTATGTTCATTAAAGATAATTACACCTCTAGACTGTTGAGATAAGAAAACTCTATGGAGCTACTCCAAGTCCAAATTACCGTGGGTAAGACCCCCCCCCCCTTCAGGTCATTGTCAGTTACAGGTCCCGTTCCATGAACCAAGATTCCCAAACAGCTTATCTAGACCTACTTGTGTCAATTAAGGTACAACCTAATACCCTAGTCATGGGTGGCTTCAACTCTCCTTCCATTAAATGGAAAACTTATATGAACCCAAACTCACTTACACAAAAGATCCTGAACTTTGTTAACTCAAATTCCCTGGAACAAATAGTGCACCACCCTAAAAGCGGCTCCAATATTCTAGACCTGGTCCTCACCAATATGAATGATTGATACAATGCCTCAAGTGTAGGGCCCACACTGATTAAATCTGACCATAAATCAGTAATTTTTGAAGTAGCAATAACACCAGAACTCCCCAAAGGAGAAGTCAGGCTAAAAACTTCAACAAAGCTAACTATACACTCCTAAGGGAAGGTATAATTGACTTCCAAGCTTTAGTTTCCACAGATGGCATGGAAGGATGTATTAAGGTACACACTGATGCCCTGTATAAGCATCTACACAAATGTAGAGACACAGCTGTGCCGGATAGGATTAAAGCAAGATCCTCAAGATAAAAACAAACCATCTTGGTGGACATCTACCATTAATAAATTATACAATAAGTGAAAGAAGTTGCTGTCAAAAAATACAAACGTGAGATCCCAGAACTGGAAGAGCACCATCCACAGCCTAAACAAGCAAATAAGACAACTCATAAAATCTTCAAAGAGCAACTATGAGAAAAATTTAGCAACCATAGCCAAGGATAACCATAAGGCTTTCTTCAGCTATGTCCACAACCTAAAAAGTAGGACTCAGATCTGTGCTGAAGTAATTGTGGGTGGCATCACACACACTGACCCGGCAGAAAAGGCAAACCTGCTATCAGACAGGTTTGGCAAAAATTTTAAACCATATCTCCCACAAGCATACCACAATCTAAGTCTTCTTCATCTCCTCCTCCCTGCATTTCCAAAGAGCAAGCCATCAATGCTCTCTCCAAGGCTAAGAACACAGCTTCCATGGACTAGATGGCATTCCAGGCTGCATTCTTAATGTTCTAAAACAAGAGCTAGCTACTCCATTAGGCACTCTCCTCAACCAGAGCCTGACTACTGGCTTTCCCCCCACTGAATGGGGAAGATAAACTGTTAATCCCCCTCCACAAAGGTGGCTTAGCAACACACCTGGGTAGCTATAGACCCATATGTTTAACCAGTGTCATCTGTAAAACAATAGAATGAAGCCTCATGGACCTCTTAAATAAAGATGTAGGTGACCTCCAAACCCTGTATCCGTCCCAGTTCAGTTTTGTCAAGGGAAGGTCATACCTGCTAAACCTAGTGGACATCTTTGAGAATGTGACCAGAGCCATAGAGGAGGACAAAGCCATGCACACAGCCTATCTTGACTTGGCCAAGGCCTTTGACACTATCTCACATTTGGGTATCATTGGCAAACTAACCCAGTTGAATATCAACCCCTATGTTGTCAGGAGGGTTGCAAACTGGCTCACAGATCAACAACGCTCGGTCAAACTGGGAAACTTTACCTCTACTAGCTGACTTGTCACCAGTGAGGTCCCACAAGGGTCAGTACTGGGCCCTTTCTTGTTTTTGCATATACTTCTTAAAAGTCCAGGCCAAAATGGAGGGGCTGTGGCTAACCAAGTTTGTGGATGACTACAAATTCGGTGCTATCATTATATCCACTATTGATGTCAGTGTACTTCAAAAGGAGCTCACACAGACGAATGATAGGTGCCAAAGCCAATTTCTGGAACAGACCCCCCATCCATATGAAGCAGAGTTCCTCTCTAACCCAATTCAGGTGCAACCAGGACAACTGGATGGGAAGCAGGAAATTCATCCCTGGTTTGGCATCTATGTCTCTAATGGACACAGGCAACCTGTACATAGTTCATCTCCCCGTCCCTAGCTTGTCAATGTTTCATCTCCCATGCCTATGCTTACACTTATCAAAGGTATCAGAAGCTGTCTGAGATTTGGGAAGCATGACTAGGCTTAAAAAGTGGCTATTAGCCTAGTAAACACCTATGTACTTATGAACCTATGAAGCCATGGTCTTAAACTAAATGCTTTTTCCCTTCGGTAAAAACAATGTCCCTGCTGATTATAATACAAACAATAATACCCTAAGTACCAATTCAGTAGTGAGAGACCTGGGAACGCAAGTTGACTGTGACCTCGACTTTGACCACCATGTATCTACTGTGGTGAGGAAGGCATTATACGTCACTCATCTGATTAGCAAAGGCATCGCCTCAAGAATAAAAGAGGTTATAACCTCCCTGTACTCATCCCTCATCGGGCCTATTACTGAATATAATGCTCCCTTTGCTATGTACCATACCAGACACCTGCAGCAACTAGAGAGACCTCAGAGATTTCTAACTAAAAAAATTCAGGGTCTCCAGCACATGTCTTACATGGACAGACTGAAGTCGCTTCCAATCCATATTAGCAGAGCACCTCCATGACCCTGTTTAAGCGCAGCCTGGAAGACTGGATGGGAAACTGTAAATTTCTGCCTGGGATTGCCCTGGCTTCTCTCATGGACATTGGTAATACTTGCTAAAAAATCCTTGAACATAGACAATATCTCTCATCTGGCATTATATTGGGATTTAACTGCCAGGCTTAAAAACACCCTCAGCTCAGTAGCCTAGCAATGTCAAATGAACCTATGAACTTATGAACTTATATATATCTGTCTGTCATACCTCTCAGCTATCCAGATATTCACAAAATATCCAGATATCTGCCTCATATTTTGGGGCTGTTCCTTATAAAATCTGTGGTTTTCTGGCAAATCTTTGAGCATTGAAGTCACTAAATAATGGCATACATTTGACTTTTGGACTTCATACCCTTCAGATAATGTGTGCTAATTCAACTCCTGCTATTCTATAGGTTTACAAGAGCAAGTTTTATTTTTTGTCCTTTGTCCCCCCATTATTTTAGGTTTTCGACACATTTCTTGCGCTAAAAGGTTGAAAGGTCTGTCTGTGTGTTTATGTGTGTGTGTGTGTGTGTGTGTGTGTGTGTGTGTGTGTGTGTGTGTGTGTGTGTGTGCATGTGTGCGTGTTTTGTATGTATATATAATTTTTTATACATATATATACATATATATATATATATATATATATATATATAGAGAGAGAGAGAGAGTCAGAGAGACAGAGAGAGCACTATATAAATGCAGACATACATGTGTGTACCACTCTCTCTCTCTCTCTCTCTCCTGTTCGATTCTCAGCTGGAGTGCCTTCTGTGTGGAGACTGCATGTCTTCCCCCATGGTCGAGTGGCATATGAAAAACGTGTGAATGGGTGTGCCTTTATTGAAGGTTGGGCATCTGGCTGACAACTTGGCACCATAAAAAAAAAATCTACTGCCAATCATTAGCGGAATGGAGTTCTGCTGTGGTGACCCCTAACCAGGAAAAGCCGAAAAGACAAGCAACAATATATATATATATATATATATATATATATATATATATATATATACAGGATCATAGGAGATTACTAGGATATTGACAAGGAGGTCATTTCAAGCCTAGCTGTTTCATCCCAATGTAATACAATAGAAATGTTAGTTAATATCCAAGACTGCATTTTGTAATGGCTGCCCATGTCCAGGAGGGTCGTGGGCTCTATTCCCGGTAAGAATTTATGGTGTCCCATCCACTCGTCCGTGTTCCTTTTGACAGTGTCATAGATGTGCTCTGTTTCACATGAAGAGGTAGCCTATTCCAAAGATTTGTCAGTCACTGGGAGATAAATCTGTCCTTCCATCATCTCTTGTTTAGGTCGCAGGCCATATTTAGGTCCCTGGATGGATGTCCCTAGTCCCGTTTGGATTATAGATATGCAGCAAGTTCATTAGGTTTGGATCTGAGTTTGTTCTGTAAGCAAAGCATAAGTCTCCCCTAAGAAGTCTATATGATGCAGAGTAAAGTGACAGGGACTTTAGTCGGTCTGTGTATGGCATGTGCTGGAGTCCTTTGATCTTTTTTGTTAGAAACCTCTGAGATCTCCCCAATTGCTGCAGGTACTTTGTACATTACATGCAGAACAGGGCATTATACTCAATTATGGGCCAGATTATTGATAAGTATAGAGGGGTCATAACCTCTTTTGCTCTCAAGGTGATGCCTTTACTAATCAAGTGTGCTATGGTGGTCAACGTTAAGCTCACAGTCAACTTGAAATCCCAAGTCCTTACCACTTTGTGGGTACTTAGGGTATTGTTGTTGATTTGATAGTGTGAGGGGACATAGTTTGTGCTGAAGAGAATGATGATGCATTTCTTTGTATTCAGTTTGAGACCATGACAAAGACACCGGTAGTTGGTCTGCGTGAGACCCTCCTGGAGTATACTGACATCATTTGAGGATTCAATAACTGCATCCATTTTACAGTCATCTGCAAACATGGCCAGCCACACCCCTTAGTTTTGACCTGAACTTCTGAGAAGTATATACCAAACAGTAGGGGGTCCGGCACTCACCCCTGTGGCACCCCGCTAGTAACAGGTTTGCTGGTTGATGTGGAGTCACCCACTTTGATAGTGTGTTTCTGGTTTGTGAGCCAATTAAGGGGGTTGTATTCAGTTTGCTAAGTAAATCAGTAATGTCTGAGTGTGGGATTGTGTTGAAAGCCTTTACCAAGTCAAGGTATCCTGTGTGCACAGATCTGACCTCATCAATGTCCTTGGTTACACTTTCAAAGAAATCCACCAGATTTAATAGGCAGAATCTGCCCTTGATGAAGCTAAATTGGGTAGGATCCAAGGTTTGGAAGTCAGCTGTGTCTTTATTTCTGAGGTCCATAATGATATGTTCCACGGCCTTACAGATGAGGCTGGTCATGCTTTTGGGTCTGTAATTCCCTGAGTCTGTTGCTAGGCCACCTTTATGGAGGGGAATAATTGTTGCTGTTTTCTATTCTGCAGGAACAAAGCCTATGGTTAGACAATGATAACAACATTACTTAACGGTGATGCTAGTTGATGTTTTAACCTGTTAAGCCTGGGATGCTGTCTGGTTCCATAGAGACTGTTTTTTTTGCCTTGAACAAGGCTTTGATGACTTGTTCTTCAGATATTTAGGGTGGAGTGAGAGTTTGGGGCAAGGTTTGTGATAGGTTTGTTGGGGAAAGGGGAGTGAAATTTTCACCAAAGCTATCCAGTAGCAAGTTTTCTATCTCTATGGGGTCAGTATTTGTGTGATACCATTGGTGACTAGTTCTACACATGCTTGGGTCCTACCTTTTAGGATATGTACATAGCTGTAAAAGACCTTATGGTTATCCTTGGCTATGCTAGCTAAGTTGTTCTCAAAGGAGACCATAGATGATTTGACAAGTTATCTTATTTGGCTGAGGCTAAGGAGGGTGCTTTTCCATTTCTGGAGTCTCGCCTTTGTTTTCATGGCCAGCAACTTTTGAGTTTATTGTAAAGTTTGTTGATGCTGGATGTCCACCATGGAAGCTTGTTTTTACTTGGGGCTCTGGCTTTGATTCTTTCTGGTACAGCTGAGTCTATACACTTATGCAAGTGATTGTACAGGGCTTTAGCGTTAGCTTTGGTGTAGTTACCACTTCCAGCTGGGGGTAGGGCTGGAATCCATTTATACCTTCACCTAGGAGGGTGTAGTTTGCCATGGTGAAGCTTTTTAGTCTGATTTCAACCTTTGTGAGTTCTGGTGTTAGTGTTAGCTCAAAGGTGACTGATTTATTGTCAGATTTGTCTAAGGAGGGTCCAACAGTTGTGGTAATGCATCTGTTTGACATGTTAGTGAGGACTAGATCTAGTATGTTTGTTCCTCTTTTCGGGAAAATAACTATTTGTTCCAGGGCATTTGAATTAAAAAATTCAAGGAACTTTTGCACTAGTGAATTAGTGCTGGTGTAGGTTTCCCAGCTGATTAATAATTAATAATTAAAATCCTCCATAACCAGAATGGTCAGTAATGTTTGGATTGTCTCCGGTTTGGTCACGCAAGCTTTGTGCGCATCATGAGCCATGGAGGGGGATCTATAACTGGCTATGACTTGAATGGGGGTCTTACCCAAAGTAACCTGAACTTGGAGTAACTCCTTGGAGTTGTCCAGTCTAACTAGAGAGGATGTGAATTTATCTTTAATATAGATAGAAACACCACCTCCTTTGGTTCTGACACATTAATTTTGCAGTCTGAAGGTGTGGAAGGCCTTGTAGACTTGCAAGGCCAGAGTACTCTCTGAGGTCTTGAACAAGGTTTTTGTGACTGCACAGACACCTACATCTTCCAGTGATAGAAGTGCTTCCAGGATGTGCAATTTTTGGTTTAAACTCCTAGCGTTTAGCAGCATCATCCTTATTTTGTTATGATTGGCAAATTACACATTGGTAAGTTAGTTTTCGAGAACCTTGCCTAAAAAAGGCACTATGGGGGAGGCAAGAGTCTTTGCCAACAACCGAAAGCTTAGAGGTGCTAGGTGCAAACAGTCTCTGGCAAAGCAGCGAGGATTATTGACCATGGCTTCCCGGGCTGATAGGAAAAGGATCCCCTTTGAATGACACCAAAAACTAAGTCAATTATTGAAATCAATCGTTTTATGTTATATATAATCTATCTGTCTATCTATCTATCTATTTATCTATCTATCTATCTATCTATCTATCTATTCTATGTGTATGTATATATATATATATATATATATATATATATATATGTATATATATATATATATATATATATATATATGTATATATATATGTGTGTGTATAGATATGTGTATATATGGTTCTACCTGAGATAGTCGACAGCGGAGAACACCGACAAGCGAATCACGAGTGCCAGAAGATCGACAATGCAGAAGACCGACGCGACGGATGAAAACACTGACGCCGAGGATGCCGACATGGGAAAAGGCTGTGTAAGTATGCGGTAGTGACGGAAGTTAGGGTGCGAGTAAGGTAAGTGTGGATATTGACGGTCTGTGGGGATAGGGGTGGGTTAAGCGAGTTAGGGTCAGTGCGCGGGTTAGGTAAGTGTGCGGTAGTGAAAGTCTTTGGGTTAGGGGCGGGTTAAGTGAGTTAGGGATAGGGCGCGGGTTAGGTAAGTGTGCGGTAGTGAAAGTCTTTGGGTTAGGGGCGGGTTAAGTGAGTTAGGGTTAGGGCGCGGGTTAGGTAAGTGTGCGGTAGTGAAAGTTTTTGGGTTAGGGGTGGGTTAAGTGAGTTAGGGTTAGGGCACGGGTTAGCTGAGTGTGCGATAGTGATGGACCTTAGGGTTAGGGTTTGGGTTAGGGTTGTAGATAGTTGTGTATGTGAGGTTTAGTGTGGGTTTGTAAGGATTTTGGTGTGCTTGTGTTGTGTGTGTGGTTTTTGGACAGGGGATGTGTTTTGTTTGTTGATTGTTGTTATTGTGGTGTGTGCAGTGTATGAGGTTTCGTGTTTGTGTACCGTTGGTTATTTCGTTGTCGGGCATGTGAGGTTTCGTGTTTATGCACTGTCGATTATGTGGTGTTGGTGATTATGTTGTCGGTGTTCTGCAGTTTTGATTATGTCAGGTAGAACCATATATATATATATATATATATATATATATACATATATATACTAATATATAGATGCACACATGTATATATATATATATATATATATATATATATATATATATATATATATATATATACACACACACACACACACACACACACACACACACACACACACACACACATACACACTCACACACACACACATATATATATATATATATATATATATATATATATATATATATATATATATATATGCTGTAGATAGATAGATATTATATATACCATAAAATTATTGATTTCAATAACTGGCTCAGCTGGAGCATGGTTTTGTATTGGACTTTGTCAATTAAATTAATGAGAATCCGTTTCACAACGTGGCAGGCAACGAACTAATAGTTAATAATGAAAATGACAATTCTACTAGCTTAGAATGTATGTGTTCAATTTTCAAACTTCAAAAGTTGGTTTGTAAATATAAAGCCATTGTGTATGAGAATTTTTATTTTGACAAATGTCTTGAACTAAATATAGTACTGCTGGGGTTATGTGTGTATTGTTTCCCTAACGGTATTACATACGAGGACACATCTACAAAGAACTGGTCGAGATTTGTAATAAGACTGGACTAGAAGTGCTGAAACAGTTGAAAGAGCACAATATGACTGCTTTAACTAAACTTAAAGTGGAAATAGAACAATTATATTATTGTGTAACTCAACATGGTTGTTTTGAATTGTGTAAAAGGTATTATATGAATATTGGGAACAAAGTTAAAAAATATGTTGCTACAGTTATTAATAGAAAAACTAAAAAACTGTATCAAGATATTCAAGCTTATTCAAACAACCTAGCATCTGTGGTCAGAACTGTGAAATTAAATGTTAATACACTCTGTAGCATAGGTACATCAAATAGTGCACCATTAGGTAGTAAAGTGCAAATGGGTAATAATGTTATTCAGCTGGATCATTTCTCTACTACAGTTAATGCTCCTACACTTAGTGCAAACCATGTGGTTGAGCAGAGTGCTTCTGATTTAATTAAGGAAAACATGACAGGTAGTCATAGTTCAGCACAAACATCATATTTTGGTTAGGATGAAAAGGATGGTCATGGCTATGGTGAATACATATTTTAAGAAGAGGGAGGAGCATAGGGTGATGTACAAGAGTGGAGGAAGATGCACACAGGTGGATTATATCCTGAGCAGGATGGCCAGTCTGAAAGAGATTGGAAACTGTAAAGTGGTGACATAGGAAATGTATATAGGCAGCACAGAATGGTGGTCTGTAGGATGACGTTGGTGATCAAGAAGAGGAGGACAAGTGTGAAAGCAGTGCCAAGGATCAAATGGTGGAAGTTGAAAAATGGTGACTGTGAGGTGAGTTCAGGGAAGAGTTTAAACAGGCACTGGGGGCAGTGAAGAGTTACCGAATAGCTGGGTAACTACAGCAGAGATGGTAAGGGAGACAGCTAGAAAGGTGCTTGGTGTGACATCTGGACAGAGGAAGGAGGACAAGGAGACCTGGTGGTGGAATGGGGAAGTACAGGAGCGTATACAGAGGAAGAGGCTGGCGAAGAAGTTGGATTATCAGAGAGATGAAGAAAGCAGACGTGTATAAGGAGATGAGGAGCATGGCAAAAAGAGAGGTGGCAAAGACTAAGGTAAGGCATATGGAAAGTTATATGAAAGGTTGGACACTAAAGAGGGAAAAAAGGACCTGTACCGATTGGCTAGACAGAGGGACCGAGCTGGGAAAGATGTGCAGCGGGTAAGGGTGATAAAGGTTAGTGAGGGGAAACATACTCACAAGTGAGGAGAGTGTGTTGAGCAGATGGAAAGAGTACTGTGAGGGGCTGATGAATGAAGAGAATAAGAGAATGAGAGAGCGAGAGAAAGTTGGATGATGTGGGGATAGTGAATCAGGAAGTGAAAAAGATTAGCAAAAAGGAAGTAAGGACAGCTATGAAAAGAATGAAGAATAGAAGGGCTGTTGGCCCAGATGACATACCAGTGGAAGCATGGAGGTGCTTAGGAGAAATGGCAGTGATGTTATTAACCAGATTGTTTAATGAAATCTTGGCAAGTCAGTGGATGCCTGAGGAGTGGAGAAAAAGTGTTTTGGTACCTATTTTTAAGAATAAGGGTGATGTGCAGAGCTGTAGTAACTACAGAGGGATTAAACTGATCAGTCACAGCATGAAGTTATGGGAAAGAGTAGTGGAAGGTAGGTTAAGAAGGGAGGTGATGATTAGTGCTCAGCAGTATGGTTTCATGCTGGGAAAAAGCACTACAGATGCAATGTTAGCTATGAGAGTATTGATGGAGAAATATAGAGAAGGTCAGAAGGAGTTGGATTGTGTCTTTGTGGACTTGGAGAAAGCATATGATAGGGTGCCTAGAGTGGAGTTGTGGTATTGTATGAGGAAGTCGAGCCCTTTCTTATTTGCAATGGTGATGATCAGGTTGACAGACCAGATCAGACAGGAGGCCCCATGGACTATGATGTTTGCAGATAACATTGTGATCTGTAGTGAGTAAGAACCAGGTTGAGGAGACCCTGGAGAGGTGGAGGTATGCTCTAGAGAGGAGAGGAATGAAGTTCAGCAGGACTAAGATAGAATATATGTGTGTGAATGAGAGAGAGGATAGGGGGAATGGTGAGGATGCAGGGAGTAGAGCTGGGGAAGGTGGATGAGTTTAAGAACTTGTGATCAACACTTCAGAGTAATGGTGAGTGTGGAAGAGAGGTGAAGAAGAGAGTACAGGCAGGGTGAAATGGGTGGAGAAGAGTATCAGGAGTGATTTGTGACAGATGGGTACAAGTAAGAGTGAAATAGAAGGTCTTCAAGAGGGTAGTGAGACCAGCTATGTTGTATGGGTCGGAGACGGTGGCATTGACAAAAAGGCAGGAGTCAGAGCTGGAAGTGGCAGAGTTAAAGATGTTAAGATTTGCACTGGGTGTGACAAGGATGGACAGGATTAGGAATCACTATGTTAGAGGGTCAGCTCAGGTTGGACAGTTTGGAGACAAAGTCAGAGAGGCGAGATTGCATTGATTTGGACATGTGCTGAGGAGTGATGCTGGGTATATTGGGAAAAGGATGCTAAGGATGGAGCTGCCAGATAAGAGGAAAAGAGGATGGCCTAAGATAAGGTTTATGGATGTGGTGAGAGAGGATATGCAGGTGGTTGGTGTGACAGAGCAAGATGCAGAGGATAGGAAGTAATGGAAACAGATGATCCACTGTGGTGACCCCTAACGGGAACAGCTGAAAGAGAAGAAGAAGCATGCCCCAAAACAGACACTGTGTCAAAAAAGGTAACAAACAGTGTGAACAAAAGGAAAAGGAGGGGCAAAAATGAAAGGACATTAAACAATAATGCATGTCCTATTTTTAATTTATCTAAACAGATTTTTTTCTGTGCAAGAGGTTAAAGTACTTTCAAAAGGCTTTTCCTTTGTGTCTTTGAGAAGGATAAGATACACAGACCTTATTTTAGATTTTAAATTACATGTAAGGAAGTTGAATTTAAAATACATTTTTCATCAGGTAAAATTTTGTATCATGAAAAAGCCTGTAAGTAAACCTAGTACTGTTAACCCTAATTTAAATATGACCCTCAATGCGTCCGCTAAGTCATGTAAAGCTGATTTTGATAGGTTATGCAGAAACAAGCCCACAGTCCAGTTGTATAACTTGAATAAATCTCGGGCAGACACAATTAATAGTCTAAGGTCCTATAAACATCTTAGGTATATGAAGGCGGACAATGGATGTGGTTTAGTGGTCATGGAAGAAGATGTGTATAAATCGGAAATTAATCAACTGTTGTCAGATACAAAACGTGAATAAAAATATTGTTATCAATAATTTTAAGAAAAATTATTTTGAATTGTTTCATTTGTTTAATCAGAAATATATTCATTACAGATTATATGAATTTTTGACGGTGGACGAGCCTGAATTAGGTAAAATATTTGGTATACCAAAAATTCATAAAAATCAGGCTCATTCACCATTTAGTCCTATCGTGCCTAGTCCTAGACATATAACTACAACCATTTCGTATTATTTGAATAAAATATTAAATCCAATTGTACAGCAAAATGAGTTCTGTGTTAAAGATTCATGGTCCTTTTTAGATCAGTTAAGAAAATACCAGTTTAGAGGTAATGAAAAGTTACTATGTATAGTTGACGTAGTTTCGTTATGCACTACTATAGAAGTGGTGATGGTATTGAAGTTATGAAATCCTATCTCACACAAGTTAATAAATCAGGTGTAATTACTGTTAAATTGTGTGAGGAGTTAATGTAGTGTTATATAATAACTTTTTTTTGTATTTGGATTTATAGACAAAAAGTTGAAGTGGCCATGGGTGCTCATGTTGCACCATCATTTGCTAACTTTGTACTATGATGGTGAGAATGTATTTATTTAAAGACTCATTCATTTTTTTAGTATGTTTGCTTGTATAGGAGACGTATTGATCATTTGTTTTTTATTTGGAGTGGTTAAGTAAGTGATCTTTATACTTTTGTCCAAGATATAAATTCTGGCTTGTCTTGCTTAAAGTTTACAGTTGGTGGTGTAGGAGAGAAGGAGATTTTTTTAAGTCTCTCCATTCATATGGATAGCACAAATATGTTTTCATAGTGCTATATATATAGGAAAGACCCTTTTAGAAATAACTGTTTATACTTTAATAGTGTCCATCCTAGGTTTATGAAATTAAACATTTTAGAGGCCAATTAATCATGGCAAGTTGTATTATTAGTGATGATGCAAGCTTTGATCATGAAGTTAAGTTTATCAGTGACCTATTTTTGAAAAGGGGTTACCCGTTAGATTATTTGAAAAGTATTGCAGATGAAGTTAAAATGCATCAGTGTGACAGGTCCCCTTCTAAATTAAAAAAAATGGGATCTGTCTTCAGAGTGTTAGTACTAGTCAGGCAAATAAAACTGACATCACTGATGACAAACTGTTTGCATTTCCTATTATGATTTCAAAGGATAGTACAGTAATTAATGATATAGTAATAGCTAACTGGAAAATCATTATGGGTAACCCTGATTTAGTTAAAGTTAAGTTTGTCATCAAGAAATCCACCAATTTGAAGATGCTGTTAGAAATCCACCCTACCAATAACATCAAGTTTAGTTTGCCAAGGAAGGCACTTCTGCTTGTGGTTTTTGCAAACAGTGCAGATTTATGAGTAATACCAATGTAGTGCATTTTACCCACTTAAACAAAGTCATTGTATGTAATGGCTATTACAACTGTCTTCGTAAAAATACAGTCTGTTTTAGCCTCTGTAGCACTTGTCAGTGCTTTTTCATGGGTAAGAGCACAAGGCCTCTTAAAGTTATAGTCAGAGAACATTTAAAGCCAATCAAAGACAGAAGTATATTAAATGCATTAAGCAAACACAGTTGAGTTTGTCAGGGCTTTAGAAAATTTCATTTTTTTTGTACTTGAACATATTAATGACTTTTTGTTTACTGGTGCGTTTAATAAGTTATTGGAGACCTGCGAATTAAGGTGTCAGATTTTATTGAGAGCTGATCGTACACCAGGTCTCAATGAACACATCAACATTAAAAGTCTGCTTAGGTACAGGATTTTATTAATTCTTGCTTGTAAAACTTTGTAAATTACTTATATGTCTGTTTTAGATGTTATATTCTATATATAGTACATTTTATATGTTTTGTATACTAGTTCTATTTTGCTTTATAAATATTTCACATTCGTTACAATTACATATTTATTACAATTATTGGTATATTAAGATATTTCATTACATTAAATGAGACATCAACAGAAGGCATTGATAAGCTGTTAGCCTTACTTTAATGGCATTTTTTAATGCCTGAGTTCATTGGTTAATTAGTTACATTCTGCTATTGGACAGCACAGATTAGAGGAATGAGTATAAATAAACAGTGATTAATAGACATACTATTTTCTGACGAAGTTCCGTAATATGAAATAAAAAGTAACAAAAGTGCTAAATTTCAGTGCTGTGGTTGTTTTGGTTAGCTGGTCTTGGTCTTGAGCAGTTCCTCCAAGTTTTTTTGTTTGTTTGCACACTGTTCTTGGTGTTTGAGATGCATGTTTTGTATATATATATATATATATATATATATATATATATATATATATATATATATATTTCAAAAATTCAAAATAATAAAAAAAATCTACATTTTTGCAGGGTGCACCACACATATGGCGTGGGGGGAGTGTGGCCCCCATAGCCCTGCAAATTACATATACCAACTCCAACATTGCACTACAGTGGGGAAAAGGGTCATCAAGGGTTAGCAAATGATCTATAAAATTTAGAGAATGGCAGAATTATATATCCCCAAGTCTGAAGGAGGTATGAGTCTCCTTGAAATTGAATATATGCACAGGTCTGCAGTCGTGGGTGGGGCTGCATATATTTTTTCTGACATCATCAGATTCAAACATAGTGGAAGTTCTAAACCATGAAAAGACAATTTTAAGATGACGTCTTTGTTCACGATAAGTAGACAAAAAGCTGAAGGCAACATAATGTGCCAAAAACAGAAGAAACAATATAAAGAACATGACTAGAATAGGAAAAAAAACTGGGAAGCTTACAATTATAGTGGCAGGTATGGAGAAATTTTGAACTGTCAGTCAGATGTTGATAAAGAGTTTATGCAAAAATGGCTAAAGAGGGGTTAACATAAACCAAAAGATGAAAGAACAATAATGGCTGCTAAAGACAGTGGGTTATATATAAATATATGATGTCTTATAAAATCTGTAAAAAATGAAGACTTTAGAGAAATTCAGATTCTGTAGCACAAATCTAGAAATAGGTGTGATACATTCATGTCTGAGCATCTATATATTGAAAGGCATAATAATAATAATGTGGCATAACTCTTTTTCAATCCATAATTTTCAGTTTTAGCCTTGATCCTTATAGTTTTATGATGTTTTTTATACACTCAGACCTGTTTATGTGTACATACTTTTTTAAGTACTTAAACGAAACCTATTCAAAGATTCCCTACCACAAATTGCATAGGATCTATTTTATACAGACATAGTGTTTTGAAAAATAAATAAATGGTCCTCTTTCTGACACACTGCAGTGATTTGTAAAGACTGGTGCTTTGATTTAATGCTTGAAGATTAAGAGGTATGACTCTTATATTGGGGATTGTGCAAACACCTTGGTATACAGGTAACCGAGAAGCACTGGAAACATAAACCACAAAGAAATACTGAAAATGAAGAAGTTCAAATTACGTGGGATCATTCAATGGCAACAATCAAGAAAACAAAAAAAAGGAAAACAGATATTATAGTCAAAAGAAGAAAGAACAAAAATAACATTAATTACTGGAATAACTAGATTTACTCATTGTGGTGTCCTATATACTGAGAGACATAAGGTCACAAAATAGCAAGTTGAAACTATAGCAGTGTGAAATAAAGGCACCTTGGCAGTTCCAATAGTAGCAGGAGTACTAGGGCTAATAAAAAATAAATACATTTAAATCTGCTACCAATACATGTAATGCCACATCAACTACAGAAGGAGAGAATTCTCTGTACATTGCCGATGCTGAGAAGAGCACTCTTGACAAACATCCAAAGTCTGTAGCAATCCGACATTCATGTACCGTAATTTTTTCCGTAATTTAGGAAGGGTGTCCATTCCAGTGAAGGTACTAAAAACCTTAACTAACTAAACATTTGGAATAATTAAAAATACAGAAAGAACAATATAGCTCTGCTCCTCCTCTGACTGAAGTGTCCAGAACACATGGCTGGAGTAGTTTCTTTATGAACATGAAGCCGGAGCGGTAAAACAGAAACCCTCCATCCTCTTTCCTTGGGTAAAGAAGCATTACTCTCACCAAGTTATGGATAAATGTTATTATACAATTCTGCTATTCAATAGCATAGCTAGGGCAGGATGAGAGGGGCAAATGCCATGGGTGCAAAGTGTTAGGGGGTATGATAAGCCAATCCAGATATTTTTTTAATGCAATACTAGCTTTTAAATGCTGGTATTGCATTTGCAGTGAAACCTGAGTGCTGTAGAACGCAATGTGTGGTCTTAACTGCAGCAACTGATTGCTACATTGCAGCAAGTAGTTTGCTACTGTTTAAAAGTTAAAAAAATAAAATCTATAATTTTTAAAGAAAACATGATCACATAGTGCTCTGGCCAGGCAGAGTAGCTACATATTTTTTAAAATAAAATCTGTGGAAGAAGGGTCAGAGCAGGACGCAGTACTGGACCTGAAAGGCTGGGCCAGGAGGAAGGGAGGCATGTCAGTAAAAGGAACAGTTGCTTTATTTATTTATTTATTAATATTATTTTTTTTTTTTTTTTTGCTCTTGAATGGAAGAGCTGGGGTAGGGCTGGATCTTAGAGTAACATGCTAGTTCTTATTGTTTTCAATGGAAGAGCTGTGGGCATGGATCTAATTATAATACAGATCATCTTAGTACAGTAAAGAGCTTTTTTTGTTTTTTGTTACCCCATGGGGGTTGGATTTAACTGTAATAAGCTGATCACTACTCTGTAGTGATCAACTTATTATAGTAAATTGTTTTTTGCTTATTTGTTATTATTATTATTTTATTACAGTAAAGTATTTTTTTTCTCTTCAGTTGAAGATCATGTGGGAGAGGCGCTGAATCTACCTGTAATAGACCGATAGCTACTATGTAGACATCGACTTACTACAGTAAAGTGTGGGGGGGGTTTTGTCCGGTTTTAGTTTGGTTTCCAGTGGAAGAGCTGGGGGAGTGGCTTGGATCTAACTGTGATTAGCTTACTACAGTGAAACATTTTTTTTTAGCTTCTCTTGAAGACCTGAGGGAGTAGGGTCCATGGCACCAGGACAGTTCACCTTTTGAGCCAGCTATTCTTCTCTTGGCATTACCAAAAAAAAAAAAAAAACCACACAAAAAATGAAATGTATTTCTTACCCTTTTAAATAATAGGATTGTATTTTTCTGACTCACTGAGGACCGTGTCCTACTGCACTGCATATGCTTAGAACATGTACTTGCTGATGCTTGCATAGTGCATTGGTTTAAGTGGTTTAAGTGCATGTTGTGAATGCTCTAAATGTCGAACACCTCTTTGTTGAACTCTGTTTGTCAAAGTCTTCATCTGTCAAATGATCTTTTCAGTGAACTTTTGCTTATGGTAAGTAATACACAAAATGAGGTAGATGATCAACCAGCACCATGGGTACACGTAAATCCACTCTAAATTTATTGTTAAGGAGAAGCTTTTGTCAACAAGTATATGACTTCTTCAGGACGATGAATACAAATAATACAAAAAAATCACAGTTTAAATACCCTCCCCCAGCAGGAGTTATTACATCACATCCTATCACATCCTACCAATTAATTATTTAAAAAGAGATACACTTATGAAAATTTAAAATCCATTGTGCTTCACATAAAGTAAACAACACAAATCAACTATACTTATTCCATAAAATACAACTACTGCATAAAAAATGTAAATTATGGTAAGTAACCAATAGGCCATTATCAGGAATTTGCCCTTTTCCCTCACTGTAGTGCAATTGCGGAGTTGAAATATTTAGTCAGGAGCATGGGGGGGCACAACCCCCCCACATTAGGGGGTGTGGGGGTGCAACTGCCCACCAGGGTTTGTTTTAAAAATGCTGTTTTTGTTGCAGTTAGTAGATTGGCCAACCTTTTACTTACAGTGGGAAAAAGTTTAGCTGAAACAGTTGTTTGACGGATGAAGTTTGGACAAATAGGGTTCGACAAAGAGGCGTTCGACATTTAGAGTGTTCAGCAATGTGATATAGACCTATATGTTGTACCCCTTTTTTGCTTAAGCATTCAAGTGTGCACATGCATCCTGCTGTTTATCTAAGGTAGCTTATGGATTTCTGATATTCTTTTTGAGTTTAAAATAATTTTAAAACATTTTAAAATACTGTTTGTGTATGTGTGTGTGCGTGTGTGCGTGAGCGTGCGTGTGTGCGTGTGTGTGTGTGTGTGTGTGTGTGTGTGTGTGTGTGTGTGTGTGTGTGTATGTGTGTGTGTGTGTGTGTGTGTGTGTGTGTGTGTGTGTGTGTGTGTGTGTGTGTGTGTGTGTGTGTTTGAGACTTTGGAGAGGGTGGAAGTATGTCTGTCACCATGTCCTTATGCACATTTATTTTCTCCTTTTAGCACAGCAAAGAATATGGTGGCTGTAGCTTTTGCTCTTAACAGTTTTATTTATTTATTCTGCCAGACTTGTTTCTGTGGGAAATGCTGGATTTACTGTGGGCACACTAACTGCTTTCTCCAATCAGATTGCATATTTGTGAATAATATTTAAAATTCTTTGTATAAAACAGCAAAATTACAAAATTCTTGTGCCTACATATAGTATTTGCAGTGACTAATCAGTGACTGGTATAGAAGTGCAACTACTATAAACCACTTTGACTTAATTTGGTTCAGGTCAGGCAAACTTTTCTTCCCGGTCTTACCCCCCCCCCCCCAAGTCTGTCAAGCATTCTACAGGAGTGTTGAAACCACCCAGCAGAACTACAGAATCTGAACTTGATACTTTACTGAGTGCCACCCCCTGGGTAGAACTGTAGAATCAGTATGTGATACTATACTGATCGCCATACCTTTGGGTAGTACTACAGAATCAGTAGGTGGCACTTTTCCATGTACAACACCCCTGGACAGGACTAGAAAAACTATAGATGTTACCTTACTGAGAATACCAATAAAAACAAAAGATGAAAAGCCCTTAAAGGTCCAAACTGCAACAATAACCAATGTAGAAGAATGGATAGCATCAGAACCACCACAGCTGAAGGCATCAAATTTTATTTTTAAGATAAGCGCTTTCAAATTCTCAAAAGAACGCTTCATCGGATCTAAAATTGCAAGTAAAACAATGAGTTAAATATACACATATAGCCAATCACATTTCAAGTTCAATAAAAACATTTACAATCAATTAATAAAATAATTTACGTCCCTCTAATGTTGGCTTTAAGGGGACAGATCCATTCAAATCTGGATATCTGTCAGCTTGCAGTTATAAAATCCATAACAATTTAGCTTGTTCTGTACAATTAATTATATCACCTCCCCTATAGTTAGGATATATATTCTGTAAGATTCTAAAGGAAAAGTTGTGTCCCTGATATTCTAGGTTGTGTTTGGCCAACGCATTTTTCAAGTTGCCTTTTCTAATGTCATATAAATGTCTCATAACTCTATCTTTCAATTTATATTTATTTTTCCTACATAAAAAGTAGTACAGGAATTGCAGGTAGCTAAGTAGATAACATTCTCAGTGCAACAATCCATATATTTATGAGGTCTAAATGTAAAATGTAATCTAGGGTGCTTATAAACTTGTTCTTTACAAATAAATCCACATATATGACATGCCGAACAGGCATAAATACCAACCTTTGTAGACTGGGTATTTATCCTTTCTATCTGTTTCTTCATCCCTCCACATAAATGTCTCTTTAAATTGAAAGCATTTCTGTAGAAAAAAGTAGGAAATTCCCCCACACAAGATATTGTTCTTTCACCCACTGTTAGAAATTTCCAATTCCTCCTTCTAATATCACATATGGGACGTATATTCTTAGTATATTTCATACCAAAATTTAGTGTCATATTTATGTTATGCCTAGTATATAATTATTACTAGAAGGCGTCTGTGTAAGATATTGTTTAAATGCATCTTTTCTTTAATCATAAATCAATTTCTTATTCATATTCAACATATTCCTATGTCTATAAAATTATCAGTCATATTTTCTATGGTGGTTTTAAACCCAATATCAAGTGTACTCAATCTGGAGGGTCTCATAAACTGTCCTTTCACTATATTAGAATAGATGTGTCTAGGATGCATGCTGTCCCTAGTAAACAAATTGTTTTTCTAACATTCATTGCGATAAAGGGAACTATTCAATTCACATTTATTATACAATGACTAGCAATTAGCATTCCAAAACGTGCACGCTGATTGGCTAGCCTAACCAGCATGCCCATTGTAAATCTGACATATACTGATGGAAAAAGGTCTGGTCACCCGGACTTTTTCTATTAGTATCTGTCCTGATTTTTTTTGTCTGTGTGAGCACAGGTAGCAACGGAGAAAGGAAGATCTCTGTTGCTATAATCTCGCTATGTTATACGTTTAACATAGTGAGATAGAAGATATCTTGTTATGTTAAACTCTTCTTTCTTTCTCTGTTGCTTTTTTTAAAGATATCTCGCTATGCTAAACTCATTTAACATAGGGAGATAACTTTAAAAAAGCAACAGAGATCTTCCTTTCTCCATTGCTTCCTCCCCAGAGCAATGATGTACTGCATAAGCATGGGAACACAAGTTCCATACGCATGTGCAGTACATCAGAAAAAGCCCCAGGATAGCGGAAAACTGCGTAAGGGCACCACGGAGGTATTATACAAAGACATTATTTAAGAAAAGTAAGTATTATTTTTCTTAAATAATGTATTTGTATAATAGCAATAACCCACATCTGGGTGTGGGCAATGCTAGATTTACCCACGGTTGTTTTTGTTTGGTCACTCAAGCTTCACCCTCGTGACCAAACCACACCAACTGTGGGTAAATCTAGCATTACTCACACCCAAATGTGGGTTATTGCTTAAATATCAACTTCTAGGAATACATAAAAAAAAATCAATTGCTGTACTTGAACATAGTATAGTGAATTCTAAGAAATTGGTGGTCTTGTTCAAGTAAATCATAAACAATTCCAGTTCACTTTTTGACCCCCCCCCAAATAAATATGTAATGTACAAAATGGTGATGAAAGACCAGGACTTTGGCAAAGTCATTCATACAAAATAATTTGTCTTTTTCCCATTTACTTAGAACCAACTTTGCATATGAATTTGCAGATGGGGTACCCATGGCAACTCCCCATTGCTGCAAATAAATACCATCTGCATACATAAAACATTATTCTTCAGGACAAGATCTAACAGTAAACATATAGTATTTATAGTTGTCATAGTTTATTAGTATAGAGGTAAACAATTCTTTATATCTAAGGTTACTAATGATAGACCCAAAATACGTTTCTTATGATTCATATGGTCATATAAATCATTTAAAAACTGCCTAGTGTCTTTTAAAATATGAGAAAACATATTCATAATCATTTTCAACTTTTTCTCTATATATATTGAGCAAGGCTTTGTAACCCAGCCCTCTCCTGCAACAATGGGGCATAGTGGTTGGTTAATTGCATTCTTATGTAACTTGGTAAACCTTTAATTACTGGTGTAACTGGACTCATAACATAAAACTAATAAAACTCTTGGAATCACTTGGAACTTGAAACAACACAATAGAAGCAACTCACTGGATAATGCAGGACACTGGCACTTAGTTTAGCACTATTATCCACTTTAATTATGTGAACTTCCTCAGAAACAGTTCAACTTACCCTACTATACCTTTATATAACATTAATTAATCACATGACATTCATATCATCATTTAAATAATTTAAAATAAATGCGAAAGTTGCATAAAATAGTAAAATGTACCCTGTTCTTATTTGTACATCAGAAAACATTTTAAATTACTAGTTTCATTCAAACCTGGTGCTTGATCTGCACCTAAATAAATTTGCCAAAAAAACTCTTTACATTCTAACTTGTTGTTATTGTCCCCACTAAAGCATAAATTGTCAACTTTATCTAAAACAAAAAATGAAATTTCTTAAAGTTATTGCAATTAACAGCATGTCTAGCCAAAGAGTTTGAAAAGTCTTTATTTTTAGTAGCTAACTGATGTTCATAAATCCTACGTTTCAAACATCTAGGCTTGACTATTTAATAACTTGGGCAAGATGAACAAGTCGCAATGTATACCACATACTCACTATTACATGTAAAATGTTGATCAGACCAAAAAGTTCTATTGATGTGACTCAGTGTGACAGAGGATGAATTACTTATAAATCTACACTGTTGCAACTCTTACAAGCATAAGTGCCCTTAACTTTTTATCCATCTTCCTGGCCACTTTTTACACATTTGTGCCCATGTTTAAGCATACTTTTCATGTTTACTACTTTTTTGTACGTGAACTTGGGTTTAATTCCTGTATGGACTACTAAATCTTTGTTCCCTAACAAGACTTTCCAATTGTCTGTAATAATGTTTTTGATGTGCCACATTTCATTAACTATTGGCAGTGGAAATGCACTAACATATTGTTCCACTTTATTTTTGTTATTTAAAGAAGAGACTAAATGACCAGGTGTCATGTCATTACCTCTTAGAATGGGGGAAGCAACCCCCTTCCTAAGGTCCACAACTTGTTGTTCTATTTGCTTCAACCATTGTTCACTGTAACCTCAAATATGAACAGAGACCAGAGAAAGTTTAACTCATCATAGAAGGTATTGTCATCAGAAGTTAAACGACTTAACCTAATGATTTGTCTTTTAA
Organism: Protopterus annectens; assembly: GCF_019279795.1. Lineage (NCBI taxonomy): Eukaryota > Metazoa > Chordata > Ceratodontiformes > Protopteridae > Protopterus > Protopterus annectens. The sequence goes on along the minus strand of NC_056733.1, from coordinate 362,208,617 downwards.
CTACACCTTTCTTCATGTGTGGTGGGTGTAGACTATCTTTGTGCAAATACTGATTTGCAAAAACTGACTTCCTGAAAATACTACTTGTGAACTTTTTAGTGTCGCAATCAAACAATAAATGTATGTCCAAAAATTAATGGAGTCACCAAAACCACTTATCGTAAATTCTAGGAAATCTGTTGTTTGATTTAAATGGGAAACAAAGTCAATGAACTCATCGTATTGTCCACCCCACAGAAAAAAACAAATCATCTATGTATCGATAATATAACTTGACTTTGTTTGAAAAGGGGTTAATACTCAAAAACTTTGTTTCCCAGGTTGCCATTACCACATTTGCAAAAACTGGGGCAACCCTGGCTCCCATCACTACTCCAGATGTTTGCTTGAACAACTGGTCATTGAATCTAAAATAATTATTGTCCAATACTAAATCCATTAATCCACATATGGTGTTAACCTTAGTATTCCCAAAATTAGTGCTGTGTGTCAAATATTCTCTCAGATATTCTATACCCACTGCCTGATCTATGGATGTGTATAATGATTTTACATCCAAGGTAGCAAAATAAATTTGTCCTTGTGGAACTGTAAACTCATTTAAAATTTCCAATAAGTGCCAGGAATCCCTTAAATAATGTCTAGATTTCTGCACTAGTGGATTTAAAATGTAGTCTAACCATACAGAGATAGTCTCTGTTTTTGATTTATTTGCAGAAATAATGGGCCTGAATGGTGGATTCTGGCTACTATTCTGTACTTTTGGTATACTAAAAAATGAAGCCATTTTTGGATGGTCTACCTGTAAATAACTATAACATTCATTGTCAATTTCACCTTGACAAAACATGTCAAATAAAGTGGCGTCCAACCTTGTATAACTTTTACTAACATCCTCCATTTCCACTTTCTTGCATGTGTGATCTTGTTGTAACATAGATACTATTGAGTTAACGTAGTCTTCGGTGTTCATAACCACAAGTTTGCCACCCTTGTCAGCCCTCATTATTGTGAGCTCCTGATTTCTACTTAAATAAATCAAAGCCTGATGTTCATCTTTAGTCAAATTCACAATTTCAGGCATGTACCTTATTTTCCTAAAATCTAATTCACACAGCTCTTGAAAAACCTGTAAAGTTGCTTGTAGTGGTGGATTAAACGTACTTGGCTTTTTGGGCTTGTTAGGTACCATGTTATGTGCAACATTACTACTATCCATGATGTCATGCATAATATATTTCAAATTAAGCTTCCTAAGATAAAGTCTAAAATCAATAATAGCATTAGCCATATTCATAGAGCAATTAGGAATAAATGAAAAACCTTTCTTTAAAACAGATACCATATCTGAGGGCAAAACAGATACCATATCTGAGGGCAAAACAGCATTAGACAAGTTTAAAATTTCAAGTCCATAACTCTGTGTCGAGTTGTCTGTTACCATTTCTTTCTACTTTTCCCACTCCCTTTGCACTTGTTCTGGGTCGTTTTCAACCATTTTGTTGTCTGTTTGTTCCCCATTTTGTCCACTATAAAGGGACCATTATTGTGGGTAGAATTGTTGTTTTCTGATGTTGAAACAGCTTGGGCATAACTACACATACCAGCCATACTGTTCTCATTTATCTTCACCTCATTCCCGGAACCAGTACTGTTAAAAATGGTGTTATTTTTTCCCCCATTCTATTAGGAGTACTATCATTGTCAGTACCAATCCCAACTGTGTTATTGTTATGCTGTTGCACAAACTCCGTTGTAACACCATTATTTGAATTATCAATTACCACAATTCTCTCTTTCACACCATATGCATTGTGATTTTTATATGCTAGAATGTCCCTTTTTAACTTAAATTGTTTCCTCGAAATGATGGAGACATGTTGGCTATTGGCTTTGGCCCCTATACCACTGTATAGCTGGTGAAAGTTAGGGAAACAAACAAACCCTTTAATACGTGTCCAATTCACACATTGCTTCATTATCCTTAAAAAGCTCCTCACTATAATGAGTTATCAAAATGCGCATTATATTGATGTCAGTTTTGTTGTATAAATTTAACAATGAATTGTACAAATTGTCACCTGGAAATGCACAGTTAGGAAACTTTGCAGTTCTTAATCCTTACAGAACACATTTTCATTTTACACATTCTTCTAAATATTTGATCTCAATGTCCAGAGTTATAAACCTAACGGTTTGTTTCTCTAGTTCATAAATAAACTTTTTGCAACTAATTGAATCTACATTGTTATTGTCTTGTTGATGATTACTTACTTAATTTGTGCCCATCGTCTCACAAATACTAGAAAATGGGTTATCCATCCTTTGAAAAACATGTTCCAATACGTTGTTATTAACCAGAACACCATGCTCCCTGTGCTCACCATGGTCACCTGGACTTCCGCCTCCTTCTGAGTGAGCACCATTGATGGAATGATGTAATCCAACATTTTCTTGCCGGGACCCTTTTGAATTGCTAGCATTTGTAATGTACAGATTTGAATATTTTGCCAAGCTGTCCTTAACCACAATTGTGATAATGTTAATTAAATACTCAGAACTATTTGTTCCACTGTCAGAAACCAGATAAGTTGACAGGTTTAATAAAGTGTCCTGTGATGCATCCTCTGCAGCCATCCAAACAGTGCTTCAGTAAACCAACACAAACAAAGAACTCATAAAACTCTTGAAACCACTTGGAATTTGAAACAACACAATAGAAGCAACTCACTGGATAATGCATGACACGGACACTTAGTTTAGCACTTTCAGCCACTTTAATTATGTGAACTTCCTCAGAAATAGTTCAACTTACCCTACTATGCCTTTATATAACATAAATTAAGGTCTTGTTAGGGAACAAAGATTTAGTAGTCCATACAGGAATTAAAGCCAGGTTCACATACAAAAAAGTAGTAAACATGAGAAGTATGCTTGAACATGGGCACAAATGTGTAAAAATTGGCCAGGAAGATGGACAAAATGTTAAGGGCACTTATGCTTGTAAGAGTTGCAAACAGCGTAGATTTATAAGTAATTCATCATCTGTCACACTGAGTCACATCAATAGAACTTTTTGGGCTAATCAACATTTTACATGTAATAGTGAGCATGTGGTATACATTGCCCCCCGGATTCATGAAGCTCGGCGCAAGGCCGGCGTAAGGCTTGCGCCGGCCGTGCAGCGTAGATGTGGAGTAGTCGCGCCATATGCATATTAATGAAGGCATGCAGCCGTCACAGCTACGTGCATAGGAAACGTGCGCGAGTGCAAGGGACGTATCAAAGTTGCGCAGGGAGGAGTGTCAATGTCGGCTTCCGAGGAGCAACCTAAACTGCTGAATATTATATTCCGCCAGCAATAGTAATCATACCTATCAGTGTCCATGGAGACTGAAACATATGCAAAGCAGAGTCCCTGCAAACAGAAAATGAAGACAAACACAAATGCACGGTAGGGAATAACGGATCCCTACCCATGAACAAATGACAGGAAAACAGAGTGCCTGTAGTCCAACGTAGTGTAGATAGCTATACCATGTGGAAGTGAAACATATCAGATGTTTGCGCACCACCAGTAGGTATGTCCAGTCCAACGGAGAGGGTCAACAGCCGACCCATAATTTGAGGGAGGGAACATAGCTGTGCAGATGTGTCCATAACAAAATACATGAGGAGAAATGTAGATATAGGTAGTAACCGTATGTCTGAATCATATCCCACAAGCCATGTAATAGTCACATACAAAAGGTATGTCCGTATTTCACATACCAAATGTGATAGGACATAGCATACGCATGTAAATGAAACAGAAGGAGCATATAAACGAGCCATAACAACACGGACACGTGTAGGCCGAAAGGAACAGTATGATCCGTACTGTCGACCAAGATTACCACCTGTCCCACTTTGCAAGTGAGAGTCCCTCTGTAGGCAGATGTGTCCTGACACAAACATGTAAAACTGGCAAATGTCCAGAGAATATAGGACATAATTCCTCCGTAGACTTCATGCAATAGTTGCATTAAACATATTTCACTGGACGTATAATACAGAAATGTCATAACAAACAGAATAAGATACCGAAATGCTACAAGAATAAGCTTAGATATAGGCAAGAATTGTAAGTTCTATCTGCTGAACTGACCGTGGGTATGTGTCGGCCAGTAAAATATGCTGTGTTCACTGCAACTGTCACAGTAGGGTCGCCACCCTTACAAATGGCCAAAGTGGGACATGTTTGGAACAGACATCAGACTGTACAGGCCGACACATACCCACAGCCAGTACAAAGGACAGAACATAACTGTTTTGCCTACAGAAAAGCGTATTCCTGTAGCATTTTAGTTGCTTAGTCTGTTTCTCATAACAGTCAGGTATTTTAGATACAGAATTAACTGTTTAATGCAACTATCGCATAAAATATAAGAAATATGTTTGTCCTAAAATCACAGGACATTTGCCATATTGACGATTAATGTCAGGACACAACTGCCCAAAGAGGGACTGTCCCTCGCAAAGTGGGACAGGTGGTAACCCTATGTCACACTGTGGACAATTGAAAAGGTGGAAACACAACCGTTGATTGTGGGGAGGCAATGTCCACAACAGTCGGACATGTGTAAGGAATAGCTTGGACATAGGAAAAGGTGCCATCCTACCAATGAGTAGAACAGGCTGGCAAAATCCAGAAGGCAGCTGTATAATCCGAACGTGTATGTGACACAGTCGAACGGGTAGTACCCGGATACACCAACCAAGTAATGAAAGTGAAGTAAGGGTGTGTACCTATGTGCATGAGGTATAGCATGTGGATAGCAAACATGGCAGGGTAGTCCATACAATCATAAAGGTACCCGACACATGTAGGGTAGTCAATGTGTAACTCTGGCCATGTCATGGGCCAACAACCAAAGTAGTGCTCTATGGGGTGTGAGTAATTCGTGTGTGAGGGGTGTGTGTTTAATGGTAAATTCCTCAAAGGAGATACTTGTGTTGTATGCAGAAAAGGAGAACCGGAGGTGTATGAGGGGGCAGCGGGTGAAGTGGAAAGAAACACAATCTCATGTAGAAACAGCTGTAAGACAAGCAGACAGGCCATAGTGTAGAACACAATCCCCCAAACATATGAATATGGAAATATGCGAGACAAATGTATACATATGGCACCATCACATACCCACAGATGGGTCCTGATGGAACTGGCCATAACAAACGCAACACACCTGGATGCATAATAGCCTACCCAGCATACCCTCCACAACACACAACCTGCTACCATACCAGAACATCCACCAAATCTAGCCATACTTGGTCCACTGGTTTGTTGCGGAAACAGCTACACACAGTGACCCATACGCATATGTGGTAGGTATTGTCACCCTAGGCAGTGTCAGGATTGCAGACCATGTATCCCCTGCAGATAAAACCCCCTGCACATTTTCGTGAAGCCACAAAAATCTTCGGTATCTAACTTGTTTTCGTCTTGACCAATTTTTGGGATATCCCTCACGGGATGACCAACTTGTGTAAATAGTAGAATGGGTATGATGACATGATGTCAAATCCAGTAGATATCTGGACACAAGTCAGAACATGCAGTGGAGGTCCATGACACTGTCCAGCCCTAGGTGGGCATGCATAACCTACCACCCAGGATAAAATACCTTCCCGTGACGCACGTGTCCAGACACGAATAGGAGGGATAATATAATGCACACATTTGCAAAGTGGAAAACGGCATGAGGGCGAGGAAGACACTACATAAACAGGTCAACCCTGATCAAGTGTGAGGGACACTGACTGTGTGCAGTTGTGACTGACCATACCTGTCAACCTGTGTGAGCAAGATATATGGACAGAGCCATGAATATAAGTGAGACAAAGGTCCAAACTCAGGGACAATCTGTAAACATATCTCTTAGAAACATAGAATTCGATAGAATAACAGTTTGCACATTGGCATTAATGTCTGGAGTATGAAGTCTGAAACCCAACTGTCTGTCAGCATGTTCTGACTGCAGTGTTTATTGCTGAGCTACTGAGTATTACAGAGGTCCGTGCCATACCACTCAACTGTCCAGATATTTGCAGAATGACTAGGGTCACCACCTGTCCCACTTTGCGAGTAACAATCCCTCTGTAGGCAGTTGTGTCCTGTGAAAAAAATCAAGACATAGCAAATGACCTGAGAGTTTATTTCCTAATTTACTTTAATAGTTGCATAAAACGGTTATTTTATATATGAATCCTCAATATGTTATGTGAAGTAGCATAAGTAATTCAAATGTTACACTGTTATATGTACAAAAAAGGTTAAAGTTCAGTACTATGCATGGCTGTAGGTATGTTTTGTCCTGGAAAATCTGGGATCTCTACAGAACATGTCCCACTTTGGGCAGTCAAAAAGGTGGCAACCCTAAGAATGACCACAGGTTCATCCCATAGTGTTGGTGTGTGCCTCCGGCAATCTGCACCAGTGTGGTAAATAGCTGAGGATTGACATCAGTAAATAATGAGAAATATCCTGAGTATAAGACTCCACAACCTGCAGAAAAGTCATGCTAATGCAAGACCTAGCATTCTATCAATGTTGTAAGCTTGTAAGAGCAATCGTTAAAATGTGTCCCTAACTGTCCCCCCATTGTGTAGGTTTTGCACTGGTTCGGTGCTCTAAGAGGTATGGTCCATACATATTTACAGGAACAGCCCTTCACACTTGTGTAATGTACAACCACATACCTGTAGTCACTTCATGTCCAAAAATAACAATCCCCATATGACTGTATACAGGTAATAGTCAAATGTGAATGGGAAAACCCCTAAATGGGGAGTATGGACTGTAACAAACCCACCCATAATATGTAATGCCAACAAAATTAGCTGCTGACAGGTGCCCAAACACCTGTATCTATAAACACAGGTAAAACATCAAAATAGGGAGATAAGCCCTGTCCATATGCTTCATCTGACATTTGACCTTGGCCAGGGAAGTTTCGTTCACCAGGTGGACAAGCCTAAAGCCGGATCACTACATGAACACCCTGCCAATCAAAGACCTGTATGTGGCTGGACTATATGCCTTGGTGTTCTGCATACCCTCGGAGTGATTAACAATGCAGCTGGAGTCCACAGCAGTAGGCAATATGGAATGTGTAATATGTAGTACCGCCTTTTTCCCAGCAGGAGAATGGATGCCTGTGTGGTAGGTGAAGCGGTGAGGCGTATGTTGATATAGCTAAGTACTATGGGTATGCATATCAATGAGGGAGAATAGTGGTTCCGGTATCCGGCCAACATGAATGCAGTCCCGGTTGACCTACTACCACTGCACATATAACTTGAAAGTGTAATTAAAGCGTTCGTGCAGTACACACATTTAAATATGTAAAGGTGAACGTGTGTGTTCGCAGTAGTCAGTAAACTGGAATACAGATATGTAACTGTTACAGTCAGAATTATGAAAGTTCATGGAAGCACAATTATCTATGAAACATATGTAACCCACAATAAGTATATGCAAGTGCGCCTGCGCGTGTGTAATCCGCTCACAGAATAGAAAATGAATGGTGTTTTCCCCACGTTCCATGTACATGTCTCATACCTGTTAAACCCGTAAAGTACGAAACCGGACAAAGCCATGACAACAACTGGTACAAATAGGGACAATCCCCAGATATTGCCCTAACAGACATAGAAAGTGGATAGAATAACAGGTATGTCACTAGCATGGATTCTCTGAAGGTTATGAAGTCGTAACATGAAATGTTTGTCATTATTTACCATCATCAGTCTTTAATGATGTGCCACTAACTTGCCAGATAGACACAAGGTTATGAAAAATGGACCACAAATAGGGACAATCCCCAGATATTGCCTAACAAACAGAGACAGACATAGAAAGTGGATAGAATAACAGGTATGTCACTAGCATGGATTCTCTGAAGGTTATGAAGTCGTAACCTGAAATATTTGTCATTATTTACCAATGTCAGTCTTTAATGATATGCCACTAACTTGCCAGATAGACACAAGGTTATGAAAAATGGAGCAAAGATAAGAGGCAAACAGCTGTACATGCAGTGAAAATCTGTACAGTTGAAAGGTATGATATGGAGATATATATACACATATATCCACAGACATAATCCAAAGCAAATTACGAGATGAGGAATGTACAGACATATGCATATATGTACAGATATATATATCTATACACACACGATACATGAATAGATATATACACAACAAACATATGTCCCTGTACATATAACACATGTACATAAATAGTGACCTAATACGGATAGACAGACAGACATTCATGAAAGGAGGGCACACTGATGGTTTCCAAACCATTTCCCGGAAAGTACCAGTGTGACAGGGCCTGCAAGTTCTACATGTTAAACATGAATATAGGTGTCCTTTGCAGGACCCCAAAAATTGATCCGTACAAAGTGTGAACCATCATTGATGCAAAAGAAGTCACACCTGCAACTATGATATAGCTGTACATGCAACAGTAGCAGGTGCAAGGGTAATAACACATGGGACGATTGAATGTATGACGTACGAGCTGATATCAGCAGAGGGGGGGGTGCTCGGAAGTGTCCTCACACTTTATTATCGCTCACATTAAGCATGCCTAATGGGTACTGTGGAGGTGTGTCAGGTATGGGAATCATGGGTATGCAGAATTGGGCCAAGGTGCTGGTTAGCACAGATCTATTAGGTACGCCCCATGGGAGTGATCAATATACCTATGTGGGTATCACACACACTTATATTCACCAAAAAGGTGCAACCCACCCACTGGATATTGTGTAAACCATTGGGGGAAGATGTAGGGACCTATATCAGTGTCATGTAGGCGATTATCATGGATGGACACGCATACGACCAAGATGGTAACCATACCTGCCAGAATGTCAGAATAAGACAGCTGGACTAAGGCATAATACACGACAGACAAATAGGGACTATATTAAATATACCTCAGACAAAGTCAGACCATTGATAGAATAATTGCGTAGTCGGGAATACGAATGTTATGAGAGTTAGTAATCATGAACTAGAAATGTCAGTCATGATTACCTAACTGCACAGTCCATCATGGCGTGCCAGCAATCTATCAGAAAGGCACATTATCATGACAAATGTAACAGAATCATAGGTCAAACCACAGGGCGTATACCCATAATGTGTACAAGTGAGATGTATGAAGGTAACCCGTCCTAATGAAATGTACAGAACTAGTGATACTAGATGGACAGGTGAGAAGAAAGACGTCAGGACAAATGATAAAACATGTGCAACTCATAAGCATGTTTGTCCACAAATGTGAATTACAACGTATGGCCTGTGAAAGTCAATGTGGAAGGTTAATAGACTCAAACAACATGTATCCCTCAGGGTGTCATGCAGTGTCACCGATACAGTGTCCAGTCCACCATACTCGTACGTGAGCTCTGCCACTGACGGAAAGCGCAAATACCGGCCTACACATAAAGTACATGATGGAATAAGTAGTGTGGATAAGCACCTGTTGGCCTGTGTGAGGAACATAACCCAGTGGGTGGGTGTGTTCAGCAATAGGAATGTAATGGTAACTGGCCTGTGATGGCGCCATGTATTGTGTGCATTGGCGTAACTGTACGAATGTGAGATGCATGCCTCATATGTGTGGTGTGTTCCTCTCACAATCTGTACCTGCATACCTCTCAACTGTACAGATTTTTGCAGAATGTCCAGATTTTTGCCTCATGTAGTTGGTGCATTTTTCATAAAATTGTGTTTTTTTGGCAAATAGTGCAAATCATTAAAGACTGAAGTTAGAAAATAATGAGAGACATTTGAATTTCAGACTTCATACCCTTCAGAAAATTCACGCTAATGCAAAACCTGTTATAATATCAACTTTTTTATGTTTGTAAGACCAATATTTAAAAATTGGCCCTACTTTTGGGCTTTTGCCCCATTTTTAGTTATGGCTTTGTCCAGATTTCCTGCTGTCGGAGGTTGAGAGGTATGTGTACCTGTCTGCCAAATACCTGAGAACTAACATCATTAAATAATGATAAACATATGTGTTTAAGACCCTAAATCCCTCAGAAAGGGCATACTAATGCAAAACCTATAATACTGCCAACTATCTACGTTTGTAAGAGCAATATGTAGAATCTGCCCCTATCTGTCCCCACATCATGTTAGGCTTTGTACATATGTTTTGCACTAGGAGGTTGATAGGTATGATCAGAAACAGATACATGTCTGAGGAAACAGCATTATCGACCACAAGATAACGCAGAAGGTATGAAAAGCGCTGCAGTAGGAAGTTCATCCGCAGGTATGTGCTGACATGTCAAATGACACAGCAGTCTACAGGAAGTACCTCTAGGGTGTCACCTTTATCACTGATTGCAGTGGGACATACCCACAGCCATGTATACACCACAAACAGACATAGCACACAGAAAAGCCTAGGCCATGATACACGACCCCTTCAGCGTTTATGGATTGAGTGAGAGTACAGCAAAGAAAGATGATTGCCAGGCTATTCAGCAAAC
>NC_056733.1:362090555-362193055 GCF_019279795.1 Protopterus annectens | reverse complement strand
CCATACAGCCTACCTTGACCTTGCAAAGGCTTTCGACACAATACCCCACTCGGGTATTGTAGAATAACTTACCAGCTTAAATGTAAACCCATATGTCACAAGATGGGTTGCAAACTGGCTTAAGGACAGAACCCACAGGGTTAGAGTTGCTGGCGCTGTCAGACTCCAAGCCGGTCACAAGTGGTGTCCCACAGGGTTCTGTCCTTGGCCCCTATTGTTTGGCATCTACTTCAGAAGTACAGGCCAGCATGGGAGGACTTTGGCTGACAAAGTTTGCAGACGACTGCAAACTGGGCCATAGTGGAAAGTGCATCGGACACGGATATCCTTCAGAAGGGACTCACGGAAACAGATAGCTGGTGCCAGAGCCATGGCCTGAAGTTAAACGCCAAAAATGTATAGTCATACCCTTCGGGAAAAACAAGGTAACCCCAAGCTACCATATAGGTGGCAATCCACTAAGCACAGAAGAGGTTATCAGGGACCTGGGGACCCAGGTTGACAGTGGCCTTTCTTTGACACTCACATTGCTAAAGTGGTTAGAAAGACCTTCTACACTGCCAACCTGATCATGAAGGATTCACATCCAGATCTAGTGAGGTCATTGTTCCCTGTACTCTTCACTTATCAGACCAATGATCGAGTACAATGCCCCATTCGGGATGTATCTCACCCGACATCTGCAGCAATTGGAGAGACCCCAAAGTTCCTCACCAAAAGGATAAAGAGACTCCAAAATCTGTCATATGCTGCCAGATTGAAGAAACTCCAGCTCTATTCAGTCGCATACCGTCTGCTCAGAGGTGACATGTGCCTGACATACAAGGCCATGTCCAACCCGGAATTAATGGACATGCTCCACCTCAAAAAATCCAAATCCACCAAAACCACTAGAGCAAGCGACTTAAACCTTAGCACGTATATAAATAGGACGTGCTGGAGGGATAGATTTATCACTCAGAGACTCCCTATGCTGTGGAATAAAATCCCGGTCCATGTGAGGCAGAGCACCTCGCTGACTCTGTTCAAGAGAAATCTAGACCTGTGGATGGGAGATCGTAGGTTTACCCCGGGAATCATCTCTGTGTCACTGCTGGACAGAGGCACAACAAACTAATGGGCACAGTATTTTTTCATATAAGGGGTGGCGTAAGCCACAAAAATTTGGGCTAGGCTTATAAATGCCTTAGGGCAGATAGCCTAGTATAAACCTATGAACCTATGAACCTATGAACACACTACAGCATGATGCATTTACAGAATGCGCTACCGAGATTACTGAACACAGCACTCCCAGAGGCATACTTCTAGGTGGGCGACATCATCCGCAAAGGCAAAGGCGTCGGTAGCAAACTGCTGTAGTGTGCGGCATGTAAAAGCAAGACTGAGTCCCCAGGTGGATGGGAGCATGCGTGCAAACACACACACACACACACACACACACACACACACACACACACACACACACACACACTTGGCAGGGCTGGGAATCGAACATACACCTAACTACCCTAACACACTACAGCATGATGCATTTACAGAACGCGCTACCAAGATTACTGAACACAGCACTCCTAGAGGCATACTTCTAGGTGGGTGGCATCATCCGCAAAGGCAAGGATGCCGATAGGGAATGTTTAGAGAGTGAGCAGTCTGAAAGTATATTACTGTCCAAAGGTAGATGTAGACAAACACACGGCAGTGGTGTGATCGGGGCAACCAAATATCTATGGAGCACTACAAAAACACTACATAGATACGGGATGCGCCATAGATAGTATACCCATCAAGACAGCAACCAGTGTGTTCAATGTAGGCATCCATCGTGACATTGAAAATGGACACCTGTTGCCTGGATGACCACCATCGCTATACAGGGTGTCAATGGCCATGCCCACATGCTTAGTATCACACGTCTGTTTGGAAAGTACTGTGTGTCCATCTACACAATGGCATACTGGGCATGCTCACACACTTAGCAGTTGCAAAGGGCCATCTTGCATGCATGCACACGGATTCTAAACACAGAAGGGCGCAGTTTGGAATGTACTGTGTGTCCATCTACACAACGGCATACTGGGCATGCTCACACAGCAGTTGCAAAGGGCTGTCTTGCATGCATGCACATGGATTCTAAACATGGAAGGGCGCAGTTTGGAATGTACTGTGTGTCCATCTACACAACGGCGTACTGGGCATGCTCACACACTTAGCAGTTGCAAAGGGCCATCTTGCATGCATGCACATGGATTCTAAACATGGAAGGGAACAGTTTGGAATGTACTGTCTGTCCATCTACACAATGGCGTACTGGGCATGCTCACACACTTAGCAGTTGCAAAGGGGTGTCTTGCATGCACATGGATTCTAAACACGGAAGGGCGCAGTTTGGAATGTACTGTGTGTCCATCTACACAATGGCGTACTGGGCATGCTCACACACTTAGCAGTTGCAAAGGGCCGTCTTGCATGCACATGGATTCTAAACACGGAAGGGCACAGTATGGTATTACTGTTCCCACGTACATGAAGGCAACTCACATGTATTGACCAGTACACACTCAGGAGCTATCACAGATGTCTCAGGTGCATATCACAGAGGTACACACCACAATCTACAATGTAGCCCTCCGACATCACCATGTCATTGGACCAGCAATACACAGCCATACATTAACACAACACCGTGTGACTCATGACCAGTGCACTGTACATAGGTCTACAGCAACTGTGCAGACTACACATGCACCAACAGGGTTCCATCATGTGTTATGCATTGCAATGATACCACTGTACATAACTAGGTCAGCTCTACACATACCACGGGCCCTGGGTCTTACACAGCTGTGACAGATGACTGTCGCTGTACACCAATGAACACACATGTTAGGCTATGTCATACATGTAATTGCAGTGGATATGTGCATGGACCACACACATGACACATATGTAAATAGCATAGCTTTTGCTGTCCTCTGTGCAGACAAGTGGCTACAGCAATCATACACACGCAAATGGAAGGTGGGTCCATGGCTGCTGAATGCCAGTACATGAGGCAGCAATGTTGACCGAGGACACATTCCCTCTGTACTAGTTACCCATGACACCCATCATATCATACAACAGCCCATGTGTTATGTATATCAACACACATGTCCACCAATTGCAATGCATACAAACATGACTACATGACAGGCATGTAGGACCAACACACATGTTCAATCTGTAGTGTGCATGCAGCTACCATGCATGGGCAGTAGCTGATGTAAGTAACTAATCTGTGCCTAACTACAACATGCAGTTGCAATGCAGCCCCATCATTGACACCTGTATATGGTGACATACTGACAGTACAGTAGGATGTACAGCAGGTATGGATGGATGTGTGTACATAAAGTGGTGATCCACCTGTGTAGATGGATGTTTGCCGGAGATGGCTCACAGGTGTGTCACACCCCATCCTACCATTACATGTGCAAACAGTACACTATGTTACTGTTACTGGACGGTGGAGACATAAAACCTACACAGCGGTCAGGTGTCACCGACAGTACTTCACTTGACACCTGTAACACTTACATCCTCCCTTGTGCATATAGCAGCACAATTGCCGAAGGTAGCGTTGGTACACATAATGCGGCCAATACTGCTGCATGTCTGTCAGACGTATCATCATATAGCAGGTGTATCATTCACAGTACTGCCATGTGTGTTTGCTTGTGTGACCATATATGCCACATATGGTGGGGAATACATCCCAATTGTTACACACCCCTGCACACTGTTGTAGAGATCTGTACATACTGCAGTATGGAAAGCATGACGTAGGCAGGTGTGGTGTGTGTACCACACACATCAGCTATCCATATGTGTATGACATTTGTGGTATCCACAGTGTGTGTGTGTGTGCATGTAAGTATGTATGGCTGTCTGGTGCATGGAGTGAGGGTGTATACTACCATACAGAACACACAGGATCCCTAACACCTCATGGAGATGCAGTCCACTACCCCGTTGATGCCATTGGTCTCAGCCGCACTGGCTACCTGTACATGTCCTTTATCTGTGTCACGTTGTGTGGGTTAACAGTATTGTGACGGTGATGACCACATAGGCAAGGGTCCTCACCTCACCACTATGGGGTGTGCATTATAGTGTTGTTGACCCCGTGAGTGTGAGCATGTTCCTGTAATGTGACAGGGTATTACTGCTACACAGTGAGGCCTCATGCTATCAAGTGGCCTCTAACATTATCATTTTCCAGACCACTGTGTACAACCTCTGCACCATGTCAACATACCTGTGATGTGACCTGGTATGGATTTCACGTCTCTAGCCACTGTAGCCTATTAAACTGCCCACATGCTTCGGGATCAGTATATGTGTGGACATCTGTGTTATGTTAGACTTTCCAACAGTCAGGCTGAGGCTACGTATAGCATGCTGATATTGCCATATGTGCCTGTGAGTACTCCACAGTTACACATGGGAGACTGCAAACAGTGCTACCTGTAGGCACATGCAAGTAGACCATAAGGAGGGAACCAGGGCATCATTACCAACATGCTGTTACTGTTGTTACCGAGACACATACTGTGAACATATAACAATGCATGCTAAACCTGTACTACATGGTATGTCTGGTGCGTGTCAACAGTACACAACTAATGTAATATACACTTCTCTCACTATTCTTACACAACTAATGTAATATACACTTCTCACTATTCTTTTCACCCTGTGCATCAGACCATTTGAGCATGTCCCTGCACCAATGGTGTGGATGACAGGGATGCAGCACAGGCTTCATCATATGCACAGGGTGATAATGTTTGCCAGGGGCATAGACTGCACCAATGGATGACATCTTGTGTGTGGGTAAGGGCCAGTGATATGATTGGACATATCTGTTCAGTATGCATGTGGGTGTTGTGGTGCCCTACAGATGTCTTTGCTGTGTGTGTGTATGTGTGCACACAGTTCTGCCTTTTGTGAGGCCTACACGGGGTATTATTGACAGCTCCAGATTGTACAGACCAGGTTGTACAGCTCTCAGTGTCCGGCCATGGCCATGTGACCTGTGCCTGCCAGGGGTTGCACGGGCACTACCAGGCGGAGGTACAGCTTGGTTACTGTCCGATGACACATGTCCACTGGAACCATGTCCCCGCTGGGAACATCCAGGGCCACGTCCACATGGCCTGCTGTGTCCTGGTGTGGACAGCGCAGCACCAGCTGCACTGCTACTGCTACCAGCACTATGGGAGCGGGCATGTGACGTGGCATGCTCACGTTGACCTGCACTAGGTAGTGTAGCTAGCCTATGTCCACGTGGCCTATGCCTCACTCCTACCAGATGTTCCAGCACAGACAGCTCACACTCGCGGATTGCCATGCCACGGTCAAGGATTCGGACCATGTCACCCAATCGTCTGTCCAGAACATCAGCAATCTGCTGTTGAGCATTTGCCAATGCCTGGATGTTGTCATTTAGGGTACGGATAGCAGCCCTCTGCAGCCTCTGCCCTTCTCTGTTCTGCCATTCAGCACGTGCCTGTGCCACCATTACAGTCTGGAACATGCATCTGGTGATACCAGCTGCTGCGCTCTGTCCTGCAGTTGCATGTCTGCCAGAGGTCCTCCTATGAGCAGCACCGGCCACATGCCTGTGTGGCACATATGCAGTCATTACACTGACACCATGGTGTGTAGACACACCTTTTGTAGCCGCCACACGTTCCTGTTCCACACTAACAGACGCTGACTGTCCTTCCTCTATGGCCACTGGTGATGCGGTATGTGTTGGCAGCAGAACTGTGTGCGGGGAAGAGGGGGACGTAGCTGGGACGGCAACCATTGGCACAGATTCAGCCTCTGACAACCCTGCCTGTACCTCATGCATATGTTCATCACTGCTAGTATCTATGGGGACACTAACATCAGATGGACCGCAGGAGGGTAACACACCTACATCACCTGTGAATGCAAAGAAAGACTCTAAATTACAATAGACACACAGACACAGACACACAGACACACAGACACAGACACACACACACATACACACACACACACACACACACACACACACACACACACACACACACACACACACACACACACACACACACACACACACACACACACACACACACATGCACACACGCACACACACACACACAGACACACACACACAGACACACCATGCATGTGATTTGACAGATGGCATGCAGCATGCCTTTGATATGGCAGAAGGCATGCAGCTCAGACATTAATAGTGTTAGTAAGCATACCTCCCTGGGGTGCACACTACAGCAAGCAGGTGTCATATCAGTAGCCATGCAGTTCACACAATCATGATAGTATGCATGCATCCCCATAATACACCATGTGGACCAGAACAGGATAACAGTACACATGGCTGACGTGACCTTGACATGTAATCTGCTGACGTGTGCATTAACATGCATACATGTCTGACACAGTGGTGCCCTGACACATGTACAGCATCGTAATGGGCATCACGTTGCGGTGTTGTCTGTATGCCCTATAGATAGAATCATGTTTAGCAAATGTGCATGAGCATGGAAGGGTAGTGTGAGCCGTCTACATTGCTATACAGTGTGAAGTACAGACACTGTGCCATTGCATGGCATCATGAGGCATCTATATTGCTATACAATGCATAATATGTACACATTGCATAGCCATAACTGCATGCATACCCATGACATAATTGTGGATTGTGACCCATGATGCTGAGGTGTATACAACCAAACCATGCTGTGTCAAGTGACAGGTCAGTGGAGGACCTACAGATGACACCCCTGCACAACAACTACAGGGTCTTAGCTGTCTGGCAACCATGTCCACACATAGTGGACATGTCAATTCACCATTTCCCACATGATATTGATGTACCACACACACAAGGTGCACAGCTAATGGTGATGTCCTACAGCAGCAAGGGAAATGTACAGTATCTGTGGCCTGATGTGGTGTCAATGTCTGTGGAAGCTGTACACGTGACTACTGTCATGCTATGACACAGTCGTGATGTTCAACAGATCTTATATGGTAGACATCAGTGACACCTCAACTAGCTGTACACAGGCTTTTAGGATGTCCAGTGTACCACATCAACTGTATGATCAGTCAACTAAGGCTATAATTGGACCATGTGTGGACAATGTGCAACAGGGTGTGTGCACATCACATCTACTGTGTGGCTACATGTCTCTGGCCATCCCCCATGGCCATGTGTGCACATGTGTTGACCAAATGTGTGTGATGGCCATCTCACATGTCTGTGTTGTCCCATATGACATACACCCATAGATGTCAGATATGTCACCATCCACAGGGCTATGCAGACAACGGGTTGTATGTTTGGTATGTGGGGTATGGGTCATGGGGTAGTGTGACAATATTGCAGCCAGAACACTACATGTCTGTGACATGTCAGATGGCACATCACAATGTGTGCACCAAATGCAGGGGCATATAACACAATGGTGACATCTGTGGGCTGCCCGTATCACAGCTTACTGCGTGGTACTATTTGCGTACCACACATGTTGTTCCACTGCATACTACATATGCCTCAATTGTAGAACACCTCCACCGTTGTATGCACAGCTAACCACACATGTAGCAATGACAACTACTGTGGTTTCAAGTCAGTGTATCATTTCATTTGTATATATTGCACATAGGTGGCCTGTGTGAATGATGGGTGATACAACCTGTATATCATGACTGGAGCAAACATCAAGTGTGCAACTGTTAACTGGCCACATGGCATATAGATCTATGCTTTAACATGCCTGACACTGATGACAGTCTCACCTGAAATGGACTCATGTCTGTGCGGCACGCCAGAGGTATCTGTATAGGGGTGACACAGCAGTATGAACATTATCCCTGACTGTCTGACAGCCACAGGGTGCACTGTGCATGTTAACACATTTGCCTGTATAATAGCATATAGTATGCACATGTGTGCATACACAGGGTAGCATACTGTAGTATGCAGCATGTGTTTCCACATACCTTGCATATGTTGTTACTTTACATAATGTACAGTAACACATGTAACTAAATGGCTTAACATCAAACAACTAGGGTGGCTAGAACTGCAAAACCATATACTCTTTCAACAATTGCTTATAACACAAAAGATTCTACACCTCCCTAACAACACTCCTATCCTGTCTAATCTTATTACTCCTTACACTAATCTACCTACATTACGCTCTGCTAACAAGCTCCTAGTTTTATCCAACAAAGGTAATAACAAAGCTGGCAATTCTCTTTTCGCTAACACCGTAGGTAAATTCTGGAATCAACTTCCTGCTGAATTATCTACCATTACTTCTACTTTTCTTTTCAAAAAACATCTTAAAGAACATCTGAAAACACACTGGCTTTGTCCATGTACTAACCCCCACTGATACCTTTTTTCTTCCATTCTATATTCTTAACTCTATCCTTACTCCTGTATCCACTGCCTTCAATTCTACTCCTACTCTCCTATAATGAGAATAAGATACATTTATTATTCCCTTTATCTAATAATTGCTCATACCCTTCTAGTGTGATTTGTAAAAAAAAAAAAAAAAAAAAAATGTTTATTTTATTTTTTTCTGTATAGAAGTGCTTAGTTCAAATTATTTAGTATTGCCTAGTTTTAATTCTGTAGAATTGCTTAGTTTAATTTTTACTATAAATTTTCTTTTTTTTCATATAGAAATTTACTATTATAACCGTTCAGCTGACCTCTACTAGCTCTGTATTGTGAGTAATTCAGGTCCTGAACTTTGTTAACTTTGTCAATTTCCTGTTTGGAGCTTTTCTCCCCGGGCCTGTACTGAAAATGGACATATATCCAGCTAGACTAGCCCGGTCAACAAATGTAAAATAAAATAAATAAAAATAATAAAATAATAGCCATATGTGCAGTACTGACTTACCAGTCAACTCCAGGCTCATTGGTTGGGAGACACCCACCTCCATGATGGCAGCTAGTGTGTGTGGATGCTGTTCTGAGGGTGTCCCCATACTGACCAGTAGCTCCTCAGTGTGTGTGAGTGGGGGCTGGGTTGGTGGCCCACCACCTGTTCCACCTTGTTCCCTGGTGATTGCAGTGGCACGCTGTTTTGCATGTCATATCAAGTCCATGCAGTGTCTGCGCACCTGCTGGTAGGTGCGGTTATGGCCACCCACATCATTCACCCTCCTGCGTAGATCCTGCCGCAGGTCATCCTGCTGCTGGGCATGCTATGGCACATGGCTGAACAACACCTCATAGTTCTCATGGAGGTACGGGATGAGGACATCATCCTCCTGGCGGCTGTACGCTGGAAGGCATGTATGAGGCATTATCTGTAAGACATAATGATGGTGACAGGTCACAGTTTCAAATGTACGGAGATGCTGCTGCACATACATTTCTATGACATCTAGTACATCTGCACAGTAATCTTTGCAAATCATCATGACACTGACATGACTGACGTGTTTGTGTCACACACATGTAACACCCATTATGCATTGGATATCATCACCATATATGTGTGTCACCTCATTACAGTGTTCATACTCCATGTGAATGCTGTCTTGATGTGGGCATGTCTCTTTGCCTGCACTGGTGTTCTTACCTATCTGCACATGCCTGGATGTGTCCACGGTACTGCTGTTGACCTTGATGCTGTGTATATGTCACATATCAACACAGACACAGCCTTAATGGACTTGAGCAGTGACAATGCACACATACGCATGGACACCTGTACATGTATGTGTTTTGCCATATACATCTACACAGCACTGTACAGCTGTTCAACATCCTGCCATGGATCACCTGTGTTGCACATGTGATAGACATGGGACAATGGCTAATCGGACATCATTCGCAGGGATGGTTATCAACCATAGCATGTACGGGCAAGGTTTCCCAGCTGTAACAGACAGCCAGTATGCCACAGCGAGGTGCATCAGTGCCACATTACTGATCTGGACATTTGATACTACATCTACCATGCGGCCATCACACCATGTATGACTGGGATGATATGTGCAGCTTTGATGGACAGGGTTGCATGGTTTGGCAGGAGTATGTCACATGTATGGCACAGGGATCTGTCCAGCATGTGGTGATCCTAGTATTAGGATGGTGGCTGTCCATGACGTATGTCTTACAGATCAGGATATGGACATGTAGCATGTCCATCATCATGGTGTAGCAAATGTCTTTATGCAAGGTAGACAGCATCTTCAGTAGTGGAGGTGAGGATTGTGAAGGCTGGTATCGCCCATCCACGCATGGTCATTACCCCTTAAAGGTGATATGTGATCCAATATTGATCATCCCAGTGCTGTATATGCCTGTCCAATGATCTCCATGCTCATGGATGGCACCCTGTCACAACATGGGTACGTCGTATGACTACCCAAGGGGCCTGGAGACGTCACCAAATCAGGGAGGTGTACTGCACAGCACCATCCCTTACACAGTGTCCATAATGTTGACCACAGCCTAGGTGGTAGTTAATGGGTACAGGGATGTTCACCTAGTGGTGACAGTGCTAATATCATCTATCAGAATGTGCACATATGTCACACACCTCACCCACACAGCCCATTCTGTATGTTGTTCACAACACTGACAAAGCTATTCCTCATAGGTCATGGCCATTCACATCCTTACATACACAGATGCCTAACATTTGTTTGTGTGGTATGGGCTACAATGAGGGTGGAGTACAACACTTTACCCTGTTCTACTGTAGCTGGCACTGGTGTGATATGCACATGTCACTCTGGCACCTTTTGTAGTTGTGAGTCTGTCAACAGGCACTGGTAGAACACGCCTGTGACATGCAAAGGTATTTGTAATCAAACATCCGTACTGTCTTGTACATCTGTACTGCTAACATCTACAGTGATAATGGTTCATGGACATGCACACCATACTCAGCAGGTGCTACCCATTATGACTGTCGTCACCACTTGTGGGTTGATATTATCCAACACCCTATCTGTATTGTATGGTCATGCTAGGCACTTGTTCAGAATTTGAGCATGTCATGAGCTACTGATCGATATAGCACCCATTCCACACCATTTCCCACAGGTACACTGGCTGTCGTAAAATTTTCAGCTTGCTTATGGTACAACAGCTGTTGTACACACGTAACGCACATATCCTGTGAGACATGGTTGTATATACAGGCATGTCCGACTGTCATGTACCAGTGCTATTGCCTGTCTATATGATGGATATGTCGTACATGTGGCAATAGAGCAATTGTCTCATGTACACATTCAATGCTCACCTCCCAACATGCAACACTACTGCCTGTGGGGGATGCACTTATGCAGCCCTGCTGGGGGTAATGCTGTCACCAACCCTGGTTGCATCTGACAGTCATGTGGGGATGTGTAACATTCGCAACACACCCCACTCATCACATAGTCTCACATGATCTCCACCACAGGCCACACATACGAGGACAACTTGTGCAGTACCTCTCCATACTCTGTGTAGGCACCAGAGGCAGCCCACATCACGGAACACAACATTACCAACTTATAGCCCACAGACTCATGTGTGCCCATCACATACAGCCAATAGGGTGTTATAACATACACAACACACCAGTCATAGGTGAGTCTGTAGGCGGTCACACTGCAGCTCCACACAGCAGGCTACACAAGGCGATAGTCGCTTACATCTTGCTGTTGGGTAACTGGTTTTGCAACATAACCTATGAACCCATGCCACACCTCACCAGGTATGATGTGACTGTCATTCTCCATGTTAGTGTGACTGCCCTGAGATGCCACTTCACAGACTATGTGTGCAGGGACATGCAATAGCAAACCAGTGTTGTAGCCCTGAAGGTGTGGGCCTAGCCCTGGGGAGCATTATGCATTCATCCGGACCCAATACCACTGTACAACGACTGACTGTGTCACTTCAGCAGTTGCCTATGCTTCTGCTGTCATTCCACAGGCATCTGGTATCTGTCCGCTTTGACTGACCTGGTCAAACACAATGCTTTGGCACAGGTGGCCTGCACCTGTCAGCCCTGGGAGTACAGATCACATGTAAGGCTCTTGCTGCTTCTATACTGCCTGTCTTGCACAGTTTCCAATAACAGTCACTGGCAGAATGGGATCTGGCAAACAGGACATGGGGTCATGTGACACATTGCTTGCATCTTCCTCTGTGATGCATGCAGGCAAGGCACACCTTATAATGCACCACTCCAATATCTCTGCAGTGACTGGGACCTGCCTCTAGGCTCTGCAGAGCACACCTGCAATGACAGGTTATAGACAGACCATACTTTTCAGGCACATACCTGGACTGGCACACCCACAGCTGGGTGTTCCCATATCCCACTATGTTGTACACACATCCTGGCTAGTTACTTAGCACAATGCATCAGAGGTGCTCCATGTGCAACTAACTGTGTCCAGCACTGCTATACACATTGTAACAAGCTACAGATTCAACAACATACCCCACGGTTACCAGACCTCATTTGTTGGTGTACTGGACAGTAGGGCTCAGACAACTACTACTGATGTGTGACTGACACTACCACACACTTAACTGGGATAGCCACTCATGTACCGACACATCCATGAGTCATAACCTCCACTCGGCTGGATCAACCCATACACACCACCTCCAAGGCCAACATTAACCTTGACATGAACACTACCAACATGTGACTGGTGTTCCACACCTGGGGTTATCCCCTCATTGGTGGATTCCAAACATATGCTAATCAACCTTGTTAGCCACATCCCAGCACCACACCCTTCACGGCATACACAGCACATGAGTACTACAACACCTACTACAGGTGTCTCATGACAGCGGTTGTTAACGTCATGACACCCGTGCAGATGGACAATGCACTTACAAATGATGAAACATACCCCAGTGCACTTCATTAGCACGTACACGACTGCATGGATCATGCTATTCCACACAGAGCCATGATGGTACACACCAGATAACAGACGCCACTCTGGTGGTCATGTTCCATGGACATAATGCACAACAACAGGTAGAGGTTGTTGCACAGTGGTGTACAATCCCATGGGTGGGGTAGCTCACTGGTCAGCTTCGGTAGGGTCACGGGATCCCTCATCACATACTCCAAGACTAGTTACGTAAACATTACTGCAACACTTTCCGGGGTGTACCACAAGACATTATGGTGGTATGTCAGTAGTCACTGGCAACACCCACATCTGCTCTCACATACAACAGTCACTCAGGAACATTACAGACCCAGGTGATGTTGGCAACATGCTGGCGGATGGATTCAATGCTAACATTACACCCTCTCACTCACTACAGGGCCACAATCAATGCAGGAACATTGCGGAGTCCCTGCGGTCACACCTACACAGTACTAACCTGCACTCTATATGTCCTGGGACACTGGCCCCATGTCACCTTCCAAAGCCCCAGGCTGTGATGTCCACAAACCTCTGGGCGACATGTCTCCCCACTAGGCCACCGTATTCAGTAATAGCCTTGTATCAGACATTGTGGCCCCTGAATGGCACACAGCAACATTTATCACACTCCACACAGGTGGCACCACAATGCACGAGTGGGACTATAGTCCTACACACCTGACTGGACTGTTCTGCACGGCTATGGGGCACATCATCAAGGATGTCATTCACAGAGACATTGTTGGGCTCCGGTTCTTTGATGCCACCTGGGTTGGACTTGTTGGGGCCAGAGCATGGCCCCTACACTTGGTGGACTCCTTTCATACAGTTACCAGGGTAGTTGATGATGGTATGGGAGTCCACACATCCTACATTGTCCTCTCATTGCCTTTCAGCACCGTTCTCCATTCTGGTATTGACAACATACACATCCACCTGCACATTGTACCCTATGTCTCAGGATATTATGCAACGTGGCTCATGGACAGGACACACACAATGAGGGTAACATACCATAGTATCTACTGCATTTCAGTTACATTTGCCATACCGCAGTCCTCAGTCATTGGGCCCCTCATGTTCAGTATATGCTTCCCTGAGGTACAGGCTAGCACAGAGGGACTTTCCCTGCCTAGCTTTATGAACCCCTGCATACAAAGCACCATGATTGATCCACCAGCTGATACTGACTCCATCCATATGGGTGTCACTGTGACAGATACCTGATATGAATATCATGGCCTCAGGCTGCATGACACAAAGTGCATGAACATCACCTTTGCATTACACCATTCACCCACTGACTATCACATGGGTGGTAGTCCCCTACATACATGTCACATTGTACATGTTTGTAGTACACACGTATGTTGCACCCACTCCTGTGGTTACCGTATTGCCACTGTGGCATGGATATGCTTCTACGTGGCCACACTTATCTGTACTGGGTGTGTAGCTGGTACATAGGCACCCATTGTACCTCTGAACTCAAGACGTCTACACACATTCAAGGGTACACCACCCCATTTAGGGTGTACCTTACACAACAGCTACAGCTTTACATACCACACCATTAGCACGCCATGACGTTTATTGAGCTCCGACAGTTAAAGTATGTGGCTGAACTACAGACACCACGTCTGTACACATTTGCATACTACATACTCAGGGGTGACCTCTGCTGAACAGACAGGGCCCATGTCCACAACAATATTAATGGATATATTCCACATACATGACATAAGCAAAAGCCACTGTGAGCAACATGCTCATGGATATGTGCACACACGCAACAATGAGTGGGATGGGCTTGAGGATTACATTCCAAAACCGGTCACTCACCTTACTTTGTAACATGAGTCCTATGTACATCACGCAGGGACACTCAGTAGCACTGTTCATGTGATACCTCACTTGGTGGTTGGGAGACACATGCACGCCAGGGATCACTGCAGTGGCTGTGCTGTGCAGAGGTGCAGGTAACACATGGCTCTGCTGTTCACAGGACACTACCCTAGAGAGGTGCCACTGGTGTGAACACTGTAGTTGTGCTTACACATAGACTTGCCAGACTGCATAGTACCCCAAAATGAACCTGTGAAGCTATTACATGTCCTGTGTGCATGGTTACTTGGTAGCCCTTCCATTTAGATTAGCTATCATGCTATTGCAATGTCCCGTGCCTACAAGCCATATAATATCCTGTTATTGTACATGCCAATAGACAATACCTTTGGTATGCATGATATGCCTGTTATGCTGTGTAGAATATCTGACATATCTACCTACAATACTATACATTACACATATTTCACATAGTATCCCATAATGCAAAGCATACTTGCACAGCGGGACCACCTTAGACATGTCATTGTCATTATATGCCCATTCACATGCCTACTGTGACAGTATATCAACATATACTATCCCCTGCTATGGCACATACTTGTTGGACATACCTTACCACTGACCCGCTACTTGTTGCAGCGGGTTGTATGGAAATGTTCTGTTTAAAGCCCTCATGTAACATCCCTTGTGGTGTCTGTGATGTGCACCTTGTGGCCCACTGCTGGACGCACAATTTCTACATGCATTGGTATGCTCAGCAAGACATCACTACATAAATACCTTTTCCCACTTTATGCATTGCGGACACTTTTAATTAATGCAAACCAGGCTATATATACAGTAAATAATTAATAAAAAACATGCTATACATAAACTTACATACCGAGTGTTCTACATACCTTGTTATTACGGACTTTCGTCTCTATTTCTCTCACACTGCTTAAACAGGTAGTTTGTATGAGCATACGGTTTGAATGTCTAGCAAGTCATCCTTATATACGTCGATACCTGTAACATGTGGTTTCCTTCCGCCAGTTGGTGTTCCTGAGTGACTAATTACTTGCATATCAGCTGTGCAGCTACTCCAGTCGCCAATTACACGCCAACAGTGGGGAATAATTTAATTCTCCACTTGGGCATTGCCCATTTGCCCTACCTTCGGGGAGACGGCCTGTATTGTGGTTTGTTATGTGTAATTGCAACTGCTCTGCATAGAGACAATTATACTTTGGATTCATGTCCCCCATGGATTGTGTGTGACAGCTAGAGTATGTGGTTCAACATGTGGGTGTTCCTGTCATCCCAACATCTGATAACGGACTATTGCAGACAAAACCTGTAACATTGTCGTTTGTTCCATTATATAACGGCTGCAATTTTGCATGGTGCCTTTAATTGTATCTCTCACAAGGTATGTCGACGGTTCTGCAGATGTAATTGACTAACTGGATGTTTGTGCTGTTATTGCAGTCTGTATTGCTATAGTTTCTAGTGTGGGGGATGTCGGTGGGTGTACGTAGCATATACAGGTTTTTGGGGCTTGCATTTCTACATATTCCATATATATGTGTGTGGGCTCCGTCCCTAATTAAAGAGCTATCAGTTAGTAGACTTATGTTACGGGATTGTACATTGGGCCATTGTTAATTGGTTTCTATATAGTATGCAGGTGAGGTTGATACTTCCATACCTCTGGAATTGCAGCGATATGTAAAGGGATATGTCTAACTGACAGCTATCCTATGTATTTCTGTCCCAGATATTTGCAGTCATTGCGGTTGTGTTGGTAACAGAACCTCTTTGCCATGGGTTGCCACCTTTTCATATGGCCATTGTTGGATACTTTATGGGACGCACAGCGGTGTTTACAGGCCAACACATAGCCACGGCCAGTACACAGGTTAGCACATACTTTTATCCTCAATACATACCTATTGTGGGACTTTGGCTACTTATCATATTGCTTGTAACATTTACGTTTCTTACATACAGGCATAACTATTTAATGCAACTATTACATTATATATGGGACATATTAATGTCCTACAATCCCGGACATTTGCCCTTTGTAATGTTTTATGTCAGGACACACCTGCCCAGGAGGGGCTGTCCCTCCTAATGTGGGATGGGTGGTAACCGTATGCCTACGGCTGTCTATACCCACACCTACCATAATGATCTACCTCCGAGTTGGCACTAACAGACACATGATGCAGACACACACACACATTACAGTCACACAGAATTGCACACGGCACCCTCAACACACACATACACAGACTACGGCGCTCACAAACACAGTTGAACACAGTACCTATGTGGACTGCAACACTAGCAGCGGTAACTAAATGTCCCTTCATATCATCATACTATTACTCGCAGTTGTACTGTTCCGATACTGTGTTCTTTCGGTCTTTCAGCCTTGCGGTTACGCATGTTGGTATGTTACACATTCCATAGTTGGCGGTATCCTATTTATTTGTAACTCCGAGGTGTTATGAATGTCGTTGACCTATCTATATATATTTGCAGATATCGCTGACTCTGTATATATCAACATATATCACTCTATCGCCCTTTCTATATGTATTATATATATGTATATATGTGTACATATATATATATATATATATATATATATATATATATATCTGATTGGGAAAGTGACAGGCAAGCTACACCTTTCATTGTGTACTTGTTGGTGTATACTGTTTCCTGAACTCCGCACGTTTGTGTCTGTACCTGTCACATTACACACCTGCCATAAGTTAGGGATACCAGCTGTCCCACTCTGCGAGAGACAATCCCTCTTTGGGCAGTTGTATCCTGCAAAATATTTATGAACATGGCAAATGTCCTGGGATTTTAGAACATACTTATTTCCTGTAGTTTATGTAATAGTTGCATAAAACAGTTATTCTGTATCTGAACCACCTATATGTTCTAGAAACAGAATAAGTAAGCAAACATTACAAGAATGAGCTTTTATCTAGGCAAAACAGTGAAGTTCTGCATTTCATACTGGCTGGGTGTATGTGTCAGCCTGCAGACATCTGACGTATGTCCCACATTGGTCATTTGAAGAAGTGGCAACCCTACCATAGGTACATATTGTCTAGCAATAGTGTTAGGTGATTCTATACATGATTGCGTGTTCTACACCTGGCAGTGATCGTTTTACCCTTCAGAGCAGGTGCTATTAGTACAGGGGTGAATAATGCTGGTTTCACCTGTTCTGGACATCATTGGCCGTGATCTGCGCGATATTCGGTGTAGCTTATCACTGTTTCGTGCATATCCATATAGTCATATTTAAACGTCTCTTACCAGCAGTGGGCAATGCATATTCCATGTAATGTGTGCTAAACATGATCTGCTGACCTGCATCCAACATGCATTACTCGTGCCTTCGGGATTACGTTACATCCCTTGCAGGATGTGGGACCGGGAACATGCACGACGGTCACTGCATTTAACATATGGCCATCTGGGATTTGTACAAGTGTTATGTCGTTTTGTACGTGGAGTATACTACGGCTGTTACTCCATACTGCACTCACATGGGTAACTCAGTTAGTTTACATATTGATGAGTCCAGTTAATGGTATGTCCATGTGATGTTTACTGGATGTGCTCCGGCATTGGGTATGTATATCTCAGTGAGCCACACACGATACTGTGCTACACCTTCAAATGACCGTGGGTGGAGCATGCTGGGGTGACGAATACCTGTCATGGGTACACCACATGCCTTGACACAACATCCATGATTATATTATGTGCAGCCCCTCATTAATGCAGCAGGGACTCTGTGCTGAGTGTGTGCAGAACAGTGCTTACACACATGTGCTCCCATGATTGCCTCTGCTCTTCTACACGACAGTTGGTTACTCGATGTTGTGGTGACAGCGGACACTGTTTGCTCCATTTGGTGTATGGCCTCTGACAGTCGGCTGTGAACCTACCATTGTACCTGGGAACCTATACACACAGCACCACCATATGGTGATAGGCGCATGTACTGTTCAGGTGTTGACATTCCTTGTTCCTATAGCTGTTGTGTGTACAGTGTTTGAGGGCTGCCTATGTGGGATTCACACAGTGGGCCACCTATACATTACAATTTACAGGTGGTCGTGCTTGTGTGCCATCCATTTTACTGTGTGTGCAGGTGGAGAGGTGTGTCAGTCTGTAGGGGCCTACACTGTCAGAGTATGTGCTATACATTCCCTCTTTGCCAAGGCGTAGGCATATTGGGCATGCCTCCATCTGCCTACTGGAGCTGGCATAGTGTGTTCATGGTCTGAATCCTTCTGTGCCTGTGATGGCCTTGGCAATTGCGGTGGGCTATGAGGGCCTTCACCATTTTGTCCCTGCTGCAGCTGTTTCCGCAGGATATTATGTAGCATGGCACATACTATGACAATGTGGGCACACATGCCTGGAGAGTACTGCAAGGCTCCACCAGATGTGTCCAAGCACCGGAACCATGATTTCAGCATCCCAAACACACGCTCTATGATGATTCTGGTTTGTGCGTGTGCCTCATTATGGTGTTCTTGCATGGGTGTGTGTGCATTTCTGATGGGAGTCATCATACACGGCTCCAGTGCATAGCCAGTATCCCCCACAAGGTGGCCATGTGGGATGTCCCCCCTGACAAATACCTGATACAGCTGTGAGGCATGCCAGATATGGGAGTCATGATAGCTTCCAGGGCTGCCAGCACACACATCCATGATAATGCCCTGGGCATTGCACACGACCTGACAGTTGATGGAGTGGAATCCCTTGTGGTTTATGTAGTGCCTACCATGCTCACCGGGTGGTGACTTGATTTGTATGTGCATGCAGTCTATCGCACCGAGTACCTCTGGGTATTGTGCCACATGGTGGAAGTGATGCATATTGCTGGCCAACTCCTCCTGTGTTCGGGGGAAGTATATATGCTCATTGGCATGTGGTAACATGGCATCCAGGAACTGGTGTAGTATCCTGGATGCTGATGCCTGTGAGATCACCATTATATCTCCAGTTGGCCTTTGAAAGGTACCTGTGGCTAGTATTTGCATGCTTACACATACCTTCGTGCCACTGGGATGGGTTCCCCTCTGTTATTTCTGGTTCTCAGGCGTGGCCAGCACAGCTCCACTATTTGATGTAAGATGTCCCTGTCCACCCTGTAATGCTCTACTATCTCCAGATCATGTAGCCCCTGGTAGGTTTCCCTTGGTCTGAACACTCTTCTCCTCCTCTGGGGCCTGCGGTGGTTGTCAACATCATCCTCCACAACACCGTCAGTCTCTAACACATACTGATGAATCACAGCTATGGCAGCTCCCAACATGTACATTTTAAAAGTTCCCTGTGTGTTTACACCTATGGTGCAGTGTTTGAGAATTCACAGGTGTGTGTAGGGTGCTTTCACACTTTATACTATTGTGCTGTGAACACCGATGATGTCATAGGGTGTGTATGTATGATCGTAGCTACAGGGTATCTTATGTGTTTTACTACCAGAACTACTATTGTGGTGCCTTTGATGTTGAATTACATTTGGCTGCCGTGGATTACCTCTTGACCTTCCCTTTGCATTTCTGCATGTTCCACCTACCATTTTCTGCAATGCATCCAGCAGCCTGCTTTCATTTGTACTTTCCTAGACCTGGCGTATCTTGTGTAATGTGTGCTATTGCCAGTCTACTGTTGGTTTGCTTTTCTCTGCTATGACAGATCTCCTATCTTTGCAATCCAATGCCTCCCCTCCTTTCTTTGCATTTCTATGCCTACCCTATCCTGTTTTGCAGGTTTCTGCGAGCAGACTTGACAGCTGCCGTCGATTGGCCGCCGTGAGTTGATTGGTGTTGATTGCTCATTAGTACATCAATTACCCTACTTCGGCATTTCCTTCTTTTCTTCCCCTGACCTTCCTGTTTCTGCTATTGTTCGTGCCACGTGCATTCGCTTACCAGGTTTTGGGCACGTTTTCATCCCCGTACACATGCGCTTTTGGGCACCATGTGTGCTCTCAACTAAACAATTCTATACCTTCCTCCCCACCCCTGTCGTGCAGCTTTGCTTAGCAATGGCCAGGCCAGTTTGCATTGCTCCAATGTGCTTGCTGCTACGGTGGCACACCCCTCTGCTGATGTCATGTATCTCCTCTGAGCCACTCCTCAGTATTATAGCGCTGCGCTGTATGGTTCAACCTTCATCCGGCGGGTCATTTGCGATTCAGTATTATCTGCCGCATTTGCATGGCATTGACTACTAATTCACAGTTACCACGCCGAACACTGTCGCAGGCCCTTACCAACCCTTGCACCTTGGTTGTGGTGTTCCATGCCTACCATTGTGTATTATGGTGTAAACCTGATTTGTATTACATTGCGATTTTATGACATTTTTATATATTTTCTTTATGTTCCAGTTTGCGCACACATGCCCTGCGGTTGTACTGTGGGTTACTGTGGACATGACATTAAATGTTATTTTTAGGTGTTGTGCATCTTTTCTTATGCCATTGGCTATGTATTTAGCCATTGGCATATGTTAAATTTGTAATACATGAGTCTGGTCCGCTTCCAAAGCTCCGATGTTCTGTTTGGGAAAATGTAAACCGGGTTTTTTGGTTTACATTTCCGTGGGCTTACACTACACCTGCACCACTTCATGAATCACTATCTGCCTTCATTTGCATGGTGCAACACTGCGCATGGGGTGATTAGCATACCTATGCCGAGGGCTGCGCAGTTCTGGCGTACGCCGGTAGTGCACATGGTATTGGATCGTACCTGAATCGCTCGACGGCCATATTTGGCATTATTCTGCCTATGCTACACCTGCGCCTGGCGCAAGCTTCATGAATCCCGGGGATGCAACTTGTTTGTCTTGCCAAGTTATTATATAGGCAAGACTATTAGATGTTTGAAACGTAGGATTTATGAACATCAGTTAGCTATTAAAAAGAAAGACTTTTTAAACTCTTCGGCTAGACATGCTGTAAATTGTAGTAACTTTAAGAAATTTCAATTTTTTTGTTTTAGATAAGGTTGACAATTTATGCTTTAGTGTGGAAAATAACAAGTTAGAATGTAAAGAGGCTTTTTGGCAAATTTATTTAGGTGCAGCTCAAGCACCAGGTTTGAATGAAACTATTAATTTAAAATGTTTTCTGATGTACAAATAAGAACAGGGTACATTTTACTATTGTATGCAGTTTTTTCATTTATTTTAAATTATTTAAATTATGATGTCATGAATGTCATGTGATTTATTAATGTTATATAAAAGCATAGTAGGGTAAGTTGAACTGTTTCTGAGGAAGTTCATGCAATTAAAGTGAATGAAAGTGCTAAACTAAGTGTCTGTGTCCTGCATTATCCAGTGAGTTGCTTCTATTGTGTTGTTTCAAGTTCCAAGTGGACTCATAACATATAGAACATCATATACAGATTTTTCAATTGTTTTGTTCAGAAACAGCTCATATAACATATCATGCACATATTCAATGATACCCCATAGTCTCATATGATTTATTTTCATATAAGTCGCCTCTTCTCTTAACATCGTCAACATCCGTTCATGATAGTCATTGAAATTCATGACTACAATAGAGCCCCCCTTATCGGCAGGCATAATACATATATCATGATTATCTCTCAAAGTCAAAAGGGCTTCTTATTCTGCCTTGCTCAGGTTGTAAAATCTTTTTATGTACAGAGAAAAGAAAATGACTTATATCATCTTCACATACTTTCACAAACATGCTAACATGTGGGGGTAATGGGGGTACAAAAGTATTAGATTTTTTTCATTTATACATTGTTCATAGTATGACTATTAACAAACATCAGCTTCAATGCCACATTGTGTGCAAATAATCTTAAGTCCAGTAGGACTTCACTTACTTTGGATGATGTAGCGGGGATGAAAGATAAGCCCCTATTCAATAACGGCCATTCTTCAAGTGTTAAGACATAGTCGGATAAATTGAAAATCAGATTATTCATATCTGTGCTTTCCTCATCCCTTGTTTTTGGTCTGTTGAATGTTTTCATTTCTGACACCCTCTGCTGGTGGAATGTGGACCTTACCTGATTCTTGTCATAGCTGGCAGTTTTGAAAAAAAAAACAAATCTGTAGTCAGGGCAACCTTAAATCTCTCTCCAAATAACTTATAATTCTTGTCAACTACATTTCCACTAGTAGATGCTAAGCTGTTTCTCTCTGTGTTATTCTCAGATGCAGTATGAGTAGCCCCCACACCCCTGATATGGGGGCTTGCCCCCCACACCCCTCTACTTAAATATACCAACTCCAGGATTGCACTGCAGTGACGAAAATGGCAAAGTAACAGACACTGCCAAGTGATTTCTTTCCCAGGGAAAGAATTTGCTTATATGCTGCTTCGTCATTTTGCCTTTTCGTCTTTTCAAGTTTAATCAAGATGCATTCGAAAGAATATGTCTTCAATCATCTAATAGGAACCAGTTGTGAGGGCATTTCAAATACTTTGATGGGGTGAGGCACAGTCAGAATTGGAGATGACATGGAGCATGAAATGTTTGCTGAAGACAGGGATGTTACATTTATTATTCTGGTTCAACATGTTGACATTGAGAGTGATAACATTTGAATGGTTTGTAAATATTTTATTAATTACTTTACTATATGCCAGAAGTACATTTCCCTAATGTAAGCAGTTTGAAATACATTATTTTTTATCCTCACCTCTCTGTTTAACTTACTGAATAATAACATAAGTGGTGATTTATGTATCCGCATTCCAATTGTTCCATCCTTTCCCCCTTTCTTTTATAAGATTTTCACTTTAGTAGTAAGCCTTGAGGTATTTTACCTTGCAGTCCTCTATATATATATATATATATATATATATATCTATATATATATATATATATTTATATATATATATATATATATATATATATATATATATATTTAATTGAAACAAATTATTCTGTAGGGTGGATATCAGAATAAAAAATAGGAGGGGGCGGAGCCTGGATGGCACTCTGAAAGCAGCACTTTTTTAGAGCTCCTCAAAAATACTTCAAATAACAGGGAATAATAATTTTTTTTTTCACAGAAAAAACAGTTAACTATTGTTCTTTTACATGTATACTATCATTATATCGAGTTTGGAATATATTCTTCAAAAATTTCATGTCAGAAATATCTGGAGTTTAAAACTGCGCTCTGAAGATGAGTAACTCAAAGAACTCACATGCAGAATTTACTTTGAAGAAAGAAATTCAGTTGATGTATTCTACTTTACAAGAACTATCGATTAAAATGGACAGCTTCAATAACAACTTAGAAAACTTGAAAGAAAGCTGTCATAAACAAACTGAATCCTTTAAAGAGTTACTTCAACAGCATCAGACTAAAATATTAAGCATTGAAGAGTCTTTATGTGATATAGATGGAAGGCTCAATGAGGAAAAAATCCAGGGAGATGTCCTTCAGCAGCAAAATAAATGGCTTATCACCAAGTTGGATGACATGGAAAATAGAGAAAGGAGGACTAATGTGAGAATTTTTGGTTTACCAGAAAAATCTGAAGGAGATGATATTATTTACTTTCTTAATTCATGGTTACCCAAAATCCTAGATCTAAAAGAAGGATTCTCTTATGGTATAGAAAGAGCTCATAGAGCCATTGGGAAACCTATTCCTTTATCACCATCATCCACTCCCAGGTCAGTTGTGGTTAAATTTCTCTCTTATCTTGATAAAGAACTTGTCCTTAAATGTGCTTGGAGAAGATCCACACTGAAATACAAGCAAAATATAATTAGATTTGACAATGACTTTTCCTTTTGAGTTTTGAAAATGAGAAAGAAAGCCTGGCCACTTGTAAAATTACTTAAACAGAATAAAATAAAGACACAACTGGCATACCCTGCAAAAATAAGGATTTTTACTTCATAGGTTCATAGGTTCATACTAGGCTATCTGCTCTAGGGCATTTATAAGCCTAGCCAGAGTGTGTTTGGCTTTCACCACCCATTTTAAATTAATTTTGCTATGCCCTTTTTCAAGGTTAGTATACTGTGCCTCTGTCTAACAGTGACACAGAAGTGATACCTGGGGTAAACCTACGATCTCCCATCCACTCATCAAGATTCCTCTTGAAGAGAGTCAATGAGGGACTCTGCCTAACCTAGACTGGGATTTTATTCCAGAGTGAAAGGAGCCTCTGGGTTATGAATCTGTCCCTCCAGCATGTCCTATTTATTTCAGTGCTGAGGTTCAAGTCTCGAGCACATAGCTCGATGGGATTTGGATTTTCTGAGGTGCAGCATGTCCATTAATTCCGGGTTGGACATGGCTTTATACGTCAGGCACAGATTGCCCCTGAACAGGCGGTATGCCACTGAGTAGAGCTGGAGTTTCTTTAACCGGGCAGCATATGGCATCTGTTTGAGCCCTTTGATCCTCTTGGTGAGGTACTTTTGGGGTCTTTCCAGTTGCTGTAGGTGTCTGGTAAGGTACATCCCAAAAGGGGCATTGTACTCAATTATGGGTCTGATGAGGGATGAGTAAAGAGGCACGATGACTTCCCCTGATCTAGATGTGAATCCCTTCATGATTAGGTGGGCTATATAAAATGTTTTTCTAACCACTTTGTCCACGTGGCTGTCAAATGAGAGATTGCTATCAAGTTGGGTCCCCAGGTCCCTAATTACTTCTTCTTTACTTAATGGATTACCACCTATGTGGTAATTTGTGGGCACTTTGTTTTTGCGAAAGGGGATGACTATACACTTTTTGGTGTTTAGCTTGAGGCCATGGCTCTGGCACCAGTTGTCTGTTTCTATGAGGCCCTTTTGGAGGATGCTTGTGTCAGCTGGAGAGTTGATTATGGCGCCCAGTTTGCAGTCACCTACAAACTTGGTCAGCCACAGTCCTTCTGTGTTGGCCTGTACCTCCGAGAAATATATACTGAACAAGAGAGGTCCCAGGACTGAGCCTTGTGGGATGCCACTTGTAACTGGTTTGGAGTCTGACATGGCTCCAGCAATTCTAACCATGTGGGTTCTGTCCTTGAGCCAGTTTGCAACCCATCTAGTGACATAGGGGTTTATATTTAAGCTGGTGAGCTTATCTATAATGCTCGAGTGGGGTATTGTATCGAAGGCTTTTGTGAGGTCCAGGTAGGCTGTGTGGACCACCTTCCCCTCGTCAATGGCCTTGGTGACTGTTTCAAAGAAATAAACCAGGTTTAAGAGGCAGGATCTGCCCTTAACAAAGCCGAACTGGGTAGGATCCAGTGTCTGTAGGTCCCCAATATCTTTATTTATGAGGTCCATGATGATCCTTTCCATAGCTTTGCAGAACAAGCTTGTCAGGCTTATGGGGCGATAGTTTCCAGGATCCGTTGAGGCACCACCTTTGTGGAGAGGGACCACTGTTGCTGTACGCCACTCTTTGGGTACATATCCTGTAGTAAGGCTGAGATTGAACAGTAGTTTTATGTTTGGGTTTAGCTCTTCTTGGAGTTCATGTAAGAAGCAGCCGGGGACACCGTCTGGTCCCATTGATGCTGTGTTTTTTGCTTTGGAGAGGGCGACTCTTACTTGAGCATCTGAGATGTCATGGGGGCAGCACTTTGCTGGGATAGATATTTGCCCTTTTGGTGGGGAGGGGGAGGGAGAAGTTTGCGCTGAACCTGTCAGCTAGGATGTTGGCAATGTCTGTTGGTTCGATGTATTTTTTGTCATTTTGGACTAATTCTGAGCATATCTGAGAATTCCCACCCAGGTTCCTAACATAACTAAAGAATGCCTTGTGATTATCCTTAGTGTCCTGTGCAATTTTTCTCTCGAAGCTGGCCTTAGATGATTTTATGAGTGCCCGTAGTTTTTTGCTAATACAGATCAGAGATGCCTTCCCTTTTTGGGATTTTGCTCTATCATGTAGTAGCTTCCTCCTTCTGTTGTATAGTTTGTTTATGGCTGGGGTCCACCAGACAGGACGTCTGCCTTTGGAGGATTGGGTCTTGGTTTTATTTGGGATTGCATGATCCATGCATTCCTGAAGATGTTCATAGAATGCGTTTATAAAGGATTCTGCGGTCTGGGCTGTATTTTCCACAGGCTCCGGGGCTTTGAAGGATTCAACCTCGGTTTTGAGAAGTGTGAAATTTGCTTTAGAGAAGTTTTTCACTGTGGTTTTCTGGGCAGGGGGTGGGGTCGGGATGTGAATATCCAGTGAGATTAGTTTATGGTCTGATCTTACCAGTGAGGGATACACTTCAAGTCTGGAGCATAGAGTCCCCATGTTGGTGATGATCAGGTCCAGTATGTTTTCCCCTCTTGTGGGAATGGTAACAAGTTGTTCCATAGCATATGAGTTTATAAATTCTAGGAACCTTTGGGCTAGGTTGTTGGAGCTAGAGTAATGCTCCCAGTCAATGTTTGGGTAGTTGAAGTCGCCCAATATAATGGTGTTTGGAGAGACCTTCATATTTTCCAGTGTTCTCAGGAAGGCCGAGTGGGGTTCCTGAGTTTGTGAGGGTGGTCTGTAGCAGGCTATAAACTGGAAGGCAGTTTTATCCACTGTTAGTTGCACATGGATAGTCTCTGATGCTTTGTGCTGTGCCACCAACCTGGAGGTGTGGGTATCTTTGACGAATATGATACTCCCCCTCCTTTTGTGGTTCGGTCCAAGTTTTGGGGCTGAAAAGCATGGTATGAGGTATAACCTGGTAGAGCTGAGGTGCTCTCGGGAGCCTTGAACCAGGTTTCTGTTACTGCACAGATATCAATGTTCTCCATGCTAAGAAGAGTTTTGAGTGCGTGCATCTTGAGGTTTAGACTTTTGGCATTGAGTAGCATTACTATTAGTTTCTTATCCCTTGTGATACCTATGGTGGTGGGTTTGTCTTTTGAGCCTTGCCTAAAAAAGGCACTATGGGGGAAGCAAGAGCCTTTGGCAATATCCGAAAGCCCAGGGGTGGCAGGTGCAAGCTGTCCCTAGTGAAGCATCGCGGCTTGTCGAGCATGTCATCCCAGGCTGACAGGCATTGGATCCCCTTTGAATGACACCAATACTTAAGCCAATTGTTGAAATTAATCATCTTGTCTTCATATTGTGGCATCATTCTTGGTGAGGGTAAGATGCTACTCAAGGTCAGGGTCATACCGGCCTGGGCTACATGCTCAGAGAGCTCCTCTATGTCTCTTTTCATGTAGTCCAGGGAGGTACGTCTCAGGTCATTCACACCAGCATGGACAATGAACGAGTCATATCTGTACTTGCCTTTGAGTGACCTGAGTGCTTGTGTTCAAGCACTCAAATGAAATAAAAACTTTTAATGACATTGAATAAGCAGTAACCTTTGTCAAAAACAATAATATAGTTACAGTACCGGAGGAAATGGTCTGGACTTTAACTACATCACTGAAAAGATCTCCGGAAAAAAATAATTGGATTGATGTAAAAAAAAAGAAGCAAAGAACTGACTCAAAAAGTATCCCTTCCACTACCTCTCTCAAAGTATCAACTAAAACTAAAAATATATGCTAAAGGTAACAATTTAATATTGTTTTTTTCTTTCTTTAAACATGTTGTAAATTCTGCTATAAACTTATAATACACCTATTGCATACTTCAGAGTCAAAGTTTAGTTCATAAGTGACATATTACATCAATAATTTAATTGACTCTATTAGTTTACTTTTGTTCATGACAGTATTTTACAGGGGAAAAGAAATGATTTGCTGAGTAGGAAATGCTAACTATACATTGTACTTTTTAGTACAATAACAGCTATACTTTAGTTTATTTAATTTTCTTACTATTAGTCGCTAGTTAATGGGTGGGGTTTAGTTGTATTTTATGACTAATTTCAGTCATTGATATGGTTTTATGATTAATTTATACAAAGTCTTTGCATATTCACTGGAGCTTATAGTCAACAAGTTCATGATTACAGTTGAAAGTTTATTTTTAAAATGAAGAAGTGAAGCTTTTTAAATGCACGAGACTTGCAGGGAAATCTTCTTTTCCCATTTGCGCGAGCCTGTCAGTGCATTTGTGAACTGTCAATGCATGTAGAGAGCCCTTTTGGCATTTAACGTATAAACCCTACACATTAAATAAATATCACTTTGCCCTTCTAGTTAGTTTAATCACATAGAATTTATTTCCGATACATTTAAATATTTATTTGGATGTTTCTCCTCCCCCTTTTTTATTTTTTTTTTTATTTTATTTTTTTGTTTGTTTGAGGAGTTAAAATGTCTTGAATTGCTAAGCGTTATACTAATTGGAATCTCATTTTGTCTCCTTATTGAACACCATTGTATAAAGTGGAGGAATATTAAAAGTAACCTGCTTTGTCTTTGCTTGGGTCGGAGTTGGCACGGAACGTTGTTGTTGATGCTTATATGAAGCGTATATGCCTTGTGGCCAATGATGACTTGCATAGGTTTTTGAAAAGATATTCCTGTTTCCCAACAGATGAAGAACATAAAATCCTTTAGTTAAGAGCAAAAACTATTCCCAAAACACCCAGTAATGTCTGTACAGATCAGTTCTTTTCTTTATTGTTGATATTAAGGAGCATTTCAAGAATGCTGTGGAGAAACAATCTGTCATCCGTTAGAACATATTTGGTTTCCTGTCAGCTCAACCGTATTCGACAACTGTGTCTCAGTGCTGGTGTGTGGTGATAGCTCAGTGTGGGGCTCTCTTCATTGTCCCCCAGCCATTTACGGTCTAATGGGTGGGTTTTCCCTTTCTAGCCTAGTTGTGCAGTTGAGTGGATTTTTTGATTACACTTGGGAATGGTGCACGTGAGCTACTGTGTGTGTGTTTGTGTGGCTGGCTAGTCAACAGATGTTCTGTAAAAGGGATTTGATTTTACAAATTTCAAACAATATACCCGACACCAGGTATTCAAGTTTAAAGATGACCCAAAGCACCGTACCTACACAGCCTATGACAGCATACACTGCTAACATGAAAGGCTGTAAATATAGAATAAACATCTATCTCTATAAGCTCTTTTCACTTAATAGATGACTGCAGCATAAAGTATATTAAATAATGGCATGAAACTGTGGGGATAGTTTTATTACGGATTAGAACAGCGGCCATATTCTTTGTAACATCATCATATGTAATGGTTTCTGTGCTCATGCAGTTTGTCTACAGAAGGAGATGTTATCGCACACAATCAGGCCAAAGGCAGATCCCCCTAATTTGAGGAAACTGTCATTGTGGGTTTGAAGACCTTATTATGATATAGCTATTGCCAATCATTGTGTTGGGGGGGGGTATAAGTCGCAATGCTCAAGATACATAAGCTTAAAATTTTTTGAGACATGTGTTTGACTATCTTACCTCTTCCCAAAAGATATACAAGCCTCATAAATTCAGCAAAGCAAACTTGCACACTTCATCTTCCACCAGTACAGGTCAAATCCTCTCCAGAAAGCCAACATTACATCTTAAAAAACCACAAAAGAAAAATGTGTTAGCAGGGGACATTACACCAGATTATTATTGCAAAAATCGCATTCTTTAAGATATGCATCTGAGTAGAAAGAAAATATTCTTGAATTTCATTATCCCTGACTAACAAACTCAGGGCTGGGTGTTTCTCACCGATAGTGAGTATAGAGGGGACTTTGGGCAGTGTATTAGCGGAGGAGCAGGGGCACAAGTGCAGACATCAAATGATGTTTGGTCATGGTAGGGGTTGCTTTTCCCCATGGAAGGCACTTTGGGGAGCATGTAACACAGTAAAAAGGCAGCAAATACAGTTTCTTAAATGGATACAGCACTGAGACACCCAGGTTTGCAGAACATATTAACTCGCAAGTGGCCCTAGAGCATGCAAATTGAATTACGCATGCCCCATTGACCACACAAGTTCCTACTACAAACACTCTAGGGACAATTAACTCAAAAAAAAATACTAATATATTCATGCACCCTAAGTATAGGGAATGGAATTTTATTGTATTTCCTATAATGTATACTCAGGGTATGCTTTTGTCATCTACTTCTGAAGGAACTCATTTAGCTATAGATAATGATCTAAAGTACTGGTATCAGTTGATATCTGATAATAAAGTTAAAAATCTAGATTTCTTAAAACAAGAATTTGATCTAAGAGAAACTTGCTGGTTAGAGGTTCAGACCTTTAGACAACATCTCATTAATAAAATAGATTTAATGTCTATAACTGTTAAAGAATCTATTCCAACACTGATTGATTACTTGATATTAAATTTACAACATAAAGTTTCTGATAAAGGTAAACTTTCATACATACATAAAGTTATCAGACAAGAAACTTTTACAGTGTAGATTCATACTGGAATTATTTCACTTCTATTAATGGGGACCCACCAAATCAACAAGATAAACAATATATATTGGAATCTGCTTATAGAACTACGTCTTCCATTGTCTGGAGACTTTATACATGGAAATTTTTACATAGATCTTTTTATACACCTTTGATGATGAATAAAATAAATAATAAAGATAATCTATGTAAGAGATGTAATGTAGAAATTAATGCTGACTGGGCTCATATGTTTTATGACTGTATAAAATTGAAAGAATACTGGAAGTCAATTCATGAATTTTTGCAGGCTCTTTTTACAGATAATTTCATTATTTCTAAATCTCTTATATTATTCAACACACCTGTACCTCAAAGTGTTAAAAAGGTTAAGCTACCCTTGTTATGGTCTATTCTAGCAGTGGCTAGGAAAATAATAACTAGGAATTGGATTTCAGATACACCTCCTTCGTTTAATGAATTTAAAAATGTTATGAATACAGTGTGCCATATGGAAATAAACACAATTAGGACTAGAACAAATAGAAAAACATCTTATTTTATTGTATGGGATAATTTACAAAATTTGTTAAAAAAATTTTAATTTCAATAGCATGGTATTTTAGTTTAATTAATTGATCTGATTGTAGTGGATGTCTTTGTAAATACTTTAGTTGTTTTGTTGAATATTATAATAATACCTATTTTTAATTACTTGTATAAAATTGTTATGATATTTCTCTTATATGTTAAAACAATAAACCTGTTTTGAAAAAAAAAAATACTAATGTATAACAATTGTACAGTGTGATGTGGGCTCATGCTTTCTTTTCAAAAAAACAACAATAGCTGGCAAACAAACGTGGCATTCATAAACAACAAGTATGAGAGATCCGTTTTTAAACGGAGGAATAGTTTGATATTGACTTCACAATTAGAAGAGGAAGAGAAGGTATAAGGTCTTATCTGATACTTGATCTTTACAAAGCTATATATTATTGGAAACTCCATACCTGTAACACTGCTTCTCATTTGATACAGTAGTGACAGAATACAAACAAAGAGCAATTTGTGCACGCTCATTTATCTATGCAAAGGTTGCCCCTGATTTATTTACTTCTATACTGCACTGATGTCATAAGAATAATTTTAGGTACGCCCATAATGTTTACACCTATAATGGTATATTTGTGGACAGGGCTCATCCAAATAAAGAAGGCTAAGAACAATGATGGTTGAAATTAGTACTAATATCAGTTTACACTGCTCTGAACCACATTTACAATTATTTAAAGATGGACAAAATGAGAAGTGTTTGTCTAGTGAAAATAGCAGGTAAACTACTTACGGGTGAGCTTCAGGAATATGTAAGTTGC
This sequence comes from Protopterus annectens, assembly GCF_019279795.1. NCBI lineage: Eukaryota > Metazoa > Chordata > Ceratodontiformes > Protopteridae > Protopterus > Protopterus annectens. The sequence continues at coordinate 362,160,520 of NC_056733.1, read as the reverse complement.
ATAATGTTTGGATGGTTCATTATTTAAAGTTTCATATTAGCATCATAGTATGGGACACAAGGAAGTGAGTTCTGGTCTTGCAACTCTTGAAACCTGTTAACATGTAGGATTGTGTTCAGGTCTGTACCGACACATATGAAAAAAGAAGGGAAAAGTGATTGTTAAACATTGCTCAAGATATGAAAAAAAGGGAGGTAAATGAAATATAAAGACAAGATATATACATATGGAACCATTAAAACATAGAGAGGGTAGTTGATGCATTTTTCAGTTGACTCATTTTACTACCTTTGGTTTTTCAAATTATTCATGAACTTGCATTCTTTATTGAATGAATAAATAATAGCAAGACTCTAAGGCACCTGTATATTGTATATTTTGTGGTGGTTTTGAGAGAAGATAGTTTAAAATTGGGAATTGACTTCACAATAAGAAGAGGAAAAGAAAATGTGAGGTCTTATCTGATAGCTGATTTTTATGAAGGTATATATTATCAGAAACTCCATATCTGTAACATTACTTCTCACTTGATATAATAATGACAGAATACAAACAAAGAGCAATTTGTGCATTCTCATTCATCTAGGTAATCATTCTAATCATTAAATGCATTCAAAAGGAGTTTACTGCTAAAAAGGCTCGGGGTTGTCAAGTTATTATTTCAAAAACCTGACAGATTGATTATCTTACCTATGTTTTTTAAGATTTGGTATCATTTATTTGGCATTTATGGTAGCTGTTCAATTAAATTTATAATGCCTAGAATGGTATTGTGTGTTTAATATTGAGTTGTAACTGTGAACAATCATTTATATTCTACTCTATTTAATGCTCTACATCAAGAGTAGCAAAGGAGCTCTTTAATGAAGTTTGCAGTAATGTACAAATATGATATTGAGCTCTATTACATTAAATTTCTATGTATAGTACTGTTTGGAGCAGTATTTATATATGTATTAAAATACTGCATGTCTAGAACAATACAATTTGAACTCTTCAACCAGTGCATCAGAGAAAAAGTGGTTTGTGGATTTACAATGGCTCACTAGATTGATTGTTGATACTATTGTAGTTAAGTCTTACAAGGTTGGTCATAGTATATTATATAAGATAATTACTAAATGACTGAGTCACTTTACAGAAACTCATGAAAGTTGAAAGGTAACTGGTGTAGTAAATGTCTCTTGAAAATTTTACCTACATTTTATGAATTTTTGATTTTGATTGAAATACATATTTGATTTTCTATGTATAAAGTAAATTTGTTCCAGTTATCACCTAAATTTTGTATTAAGTTAATTTTTTTATTGAATACTTACTTATGTGCATGGATCAAACTAGAAGTATATGATGGAGTCGATTATTTGTTATCTCCAGAATAACATATAATGGAGCATCTAACTTCTCATTGTTATTTGATTTTGTGGTGGTGCTGCGGTAGCGTTGTCGCCTCACAGTAAGATGCTGTCCTGTTCGATTCTCAGCTAGAGCATCTTCTGTGTGGAGACATGCGTGAATGGGCATACCTTCAATGAAGGTTGTGTGTCAGAGCTGGCAACTTGGCATGTAAAAATCTACTGCCAATCATTAGTGGACCGGAGTTCCACTGTGGTGACCCATAACTGGGAAAAGCCGAAAGACACTACTACTAATGAGGGTTAATCTGACTGAACATTTTAGTTTTTTCAGATTAGGAATGATATTCATTCCATGTTTGTTAAAAGATAATTTTAAATATCTGTCTATACATGTGTATAAAATTAACTATTGTACTATTGTTAGTCTTACAGTTTGGCCGCTTCTACTATACATATTATACAACTCAAAAAGGAAATAAGAAGGTTTACTACATTATTAATATATGTATGGAAGATATGCAGCAAATAAGTAACAAATAACATGCTATTGTTTCCTATAAGAACTCTTCAATAAATAAATTAACTGGATGAGTATCGAACTTCTCTCGCTAAATGTGAATGGTTTAAATATTCCAAGGAAAAGATCTAGCCTACTTAAATATCTAAAAGTAAACAAAGCACAATTAATATTTCTGCAAGAAACTCACTTTAAAGCTAATGATAATTTCATTTGGAATCCAAACGATTTCTTAAAGCTCTCTAGCTCTTCATACAGTAAAAAAACAGAGGAGTATTAACATTGTGGAGGAAAAGTGTTACTAATCCTCAAGTAATATATAATTATGAAGACAAAGATGGCCTTTTATCAATAGTAATGATAAGATATAGTAATAGAATTTGGACATTGGTGAATCTTTATTGGTTTCCAGGTATAGGAGTAGGAACAATTAAGAACCACATAGAACTTATTAATAAGACTTCAAAAGGTAGTCTAATTGTAGGAGGAGATTTTAATTGTATCTTAGATAGTCAGGAGACTACAAGTAGATGGCCATGTCATTCAACATCTACAGGAAGAACTCTTAAGAAATGGGTAGATAACATACAATTATTAGATTCCTTTAGTCTTAAAAATGAAAGTTCATTACAATTTTCTCATAGTGATTATAGATTCAATACCCAAACAAGAATTGACAAATTATATGTATCCCAAGATTTAAAAATGAAAATATCACATTCTTCCATAATTCCCTGTCTCATATCTGATCACAATTCACTTACTCTTAGAATTCAAATGAACTTTAAGAAACTGACACTTACTAAAAGAATTCCTGCATATTTTACTAAATTAAATAAGTTTAAGACTTGGTTAGATTTGGAAATAAAATATTATTTAGATGTGAATAATACTGGTGACGTAAATGTAGTTATTTTAAGGGATTCACTAAAAGCATATCTTTACGGTAAAATAATTTCCTGGTGTAACAATAAAGTAAAAGAATGGGAGTCTGAATTAGTTAATATTGAAAACCGCATTATAGAAATTAACCTCAAGGATGTGGAGAACCTGGTTGAACAAAAAAAAGAAATTGGAGAATTGAATAAAAATACAATGACATTATAATGCATAAAACCAATCTGGCATTGGAAAAATTTAAATTAAATTCATACGCTGTTTCACCAAAACATATGCATAGCCTAGCAATGAGATTAAAAAGGCAATCCAATACAAACAATGTTACAAATATAATTCATGAAGGGGAAAACAAGAAAAATGTATCAGATATAGGTGATAGATGCCTTCAAATTCCATTTCACAAAGCATTATAATATTACTGATTCTCCTCATAACAAAATAGATATAGGACTAGATTATACAAATTTAAATAAAATACCAGAGAGTTTAAACATAAATATTCAGAAACAAATAACATTTAAAGAAATTAAAGAGAAAATTAAGGAAGGCAAAAATAACAAAGCTCCAGACATAGACAGAATCATTATAGAAATTTATAAATTACTTCCATCAGTCGTAACAGTACTTCAGAGGGCATTAAATGAAATTTATCTACAAGGCATTATTCCACCTTCATGGAGATGCACATTGATTACACCTATCTTAAAAGAAAATAAAAATCCCAACTTGTGTAGTTCATACAGGCCTATTTCACTTTTAAATAATGATTATAAATTTTTATGTCTATTCTGGTTAACAGGATTAAAAAATCTCTAACTCAAGTCATTAATGAGGATCAAATGGGGTTTATTCACAATAGACACACTCAAGACAACATACAAATAATTTTAACCATTATAGCTCTCTTAAATAGAGACAAAGCTGAAGCTTTAATAATAACATTAGACATTGAAAAGGCATTTGACTCACTAAATTGGGATTATCTTTTCAAAATACTACAAATTTATAATTTCCCCTCAAGATTCATTAATTTAATAAAAAACATTTATAAGGATAATCTAGCAAATGTAAAATTAAGCCCTTTCACATCAGATGCGATTCAAATTACTAAGGGTACCAAACAAGGATGCCCTATGTCACCACTGTTGTTTGCATTAGCAATTGAACTTTTTTCTTCCACTATTCATCTTAACTCTAAAATTAAAGGTATTGAAACTAATAATCAAATTCATTCCAAAATTATGCTCTTTGCTGATGATATTCTACTCACTTTATTAAATTCAGAAGAGTCACTATGTGAACTAAATTTATTAGCTGAAAAATGTTATCATATCTCAGGTTTAAAGATTAATGCTTCCAAATTGAAACACATGTTATTAAATAATAAAAATAATAAAAATAATTCAATTTCTAACATAAATCCAGTTGTTGGGAAACAGGTTTCCTCTCTAGATTACTTAGGAATTGTTTTATGTGAAACGTTAGAATTAACTCTATCTACAAATCATAATAATATTCTGGGTACACTTAAATCATTAATAGTGAAATGGAATAAATTGTTCCTAACATTTGAAGACAGATTGCAGTTAATAAAGATGGTACTTCTCCCAAAGGTAAACTGCATTGCTTTAGCAATACCTATTATGCCTAGTAAAAAAAAGTTTTAAAATAAATAGAATCTTTTTAAGATTCCTTTGGTATCCCCCAAAAATAGGATTGCTTTCCTAAACCATATTAGACCCTGGGAAATGGGGGGGGGGCATAAACTTTCCTAATTTAGAATCTTACATTAAAGCATCTATTCTTAAAACAGTTATAAATTGGATAGATCCAAAAAGTTCTTACACTTGGAAAACATTACATACTGCTATTTTTCAGGAAGAAAATAAATTAGCAAAAAATATGCAACTGCTTGGACAGAACAATGTACTCTGGAATATCATCTGTATCAACTTACAATACAATTTCACCAAGCCTACTAACCTAAATTATATAAATTACATTTATAACATTTTCCGGAACTTCATAAACAATAATATTGAAATTAAATTATGGTTTCAGTTATTAACTCATTTTAATATTACAAAAAACTTTGTTAATAACATTTCCATAACTACTCTTAACTCATGGAAGGGAAATAATTTCTCATGTTGGTATCAATGTATAGAAAATCTAACAGTCATGAATGTCAATCAGATAATTAATACATTCAATCTATCAAGTAGTGACTGGTTAGTTCTTAATAGTCTGGTACCATATGTGCAAGATATATGTAGAGCAATAGAAAATTCTTCATTTAACTCCATACCTAAATTTATATTTTATCTACATGAGGTATTATACAGAGACTTTAATTGGACAAATTTAACTTCAAAGTTATATAAAATTATAATTAATTACAAAACAAATTCTAATTTTGGAATTTTATCCATAAAGATTGTTCATTGTTGTTAACCAAGGAATCAAAAATAAACACACTATATTCTATTAAGTTAACTTCAAATATTCAAAGTTGGAGAATCTTTGCATGGAAATTCTTGCATAGAACCTTTTACACCGCTAATAAAATCGCTAGATTTAAAAATACTAATGAGGCAATATGCTGGAGATATAATCTAAAATGTAATGCTGATTGGTCACATATTATATATGACTGTATTCATATTAAAACATTTTGGGAGGATATTGGTGAATTTCTGCAAGCCATTTTTACTGACTCTTTCATTTTGTCAAAGTCATTAATTATTCTGAATAAAATTGAAACCGCTACTATGAAAAAGAAGGAACTTTATCTTCTTTGGGCTATAATGGCTATCTCAAAAAATGCATCACTAGGAAATGGAGCTCCTCTATCATCCCAACAATTGATGATTTTCTCACTCTATTGAAAGAAGTAACACTGTTGGAAATGAAAGTCAAGAAAATGAGGATCTTTCCGAAGAAATGGACTAACAATCCTTGGGAGAAAGTTCTCTCCCTAATAGAGACACTCAAAATGGACACAATTTTATCTTCATAAGAAAAGAGGAAGCAAGAATGCAAGTTATAATTTGTTAATGCTTGTACAATAACCTTTATTATTTGTCTATGTATCTATGATTGTATTCCTTTTGACTTTGTCTGACCTGAGGCCATTGTATATTCTGTAAATAGTTAATTCAATTCACTTTTATTTGATCTGTTATATTTACTATGTATTGTTTTAAGAAAAACGTTTTCTGAATAAAATTATTTGAAGAAAAAAAAAGGAATAAAAAATAGGAGAGTGCAAAGAAGGGTCTATACAGGAGTAAAGTGGGCTTCAGTCAATTAGTAGTAATTGGGTAAACCGGATATTATGTGATGCATCTGAAAAAAAAATCCTGGTAAGTAATATTTTAGGCAGTATATTTTCACTTGAAATGACCAACATAAAAAATTAGACAGTGTTCACAGCTTTTTGGGGAAGAATCTGTAGTCAGTGTATATTATTTGGAGTGTCCTTGAGAATAATTTCCACTAGAGAGGAAATGTTGCATATGCAGGTTAGGTCTAGCTCACTTTCTAACCAATTAACTTAGGTGGTATGTGTAAATTAGTCTGTGTATGTGAATTGTTTAGTGACTTTGCCAATCTAAGTTCAAGTCTTTGAGAATGATCGCCTTCTGCTGTTTAATATAGTGGGAAAGCTAGGGTGTCTTAGATTATTTGATTCATCTGTGGAGTTACACTGATCTAAGTATTCAAGGCATCAGAACTGAGCCGCCTGTTCTGAAATTTTATCACATGAAGGAAACAATGAATGAAGTGACATGGCATAGGCTCACATGCACTGCCAAGGTACAGTGGCAAAAGCAGTCTTAAAAGAAAACAAAACAGAGTGGGTAGGAAGAACACTATCACATAGATGGCAGTTGTCTTATAATGGAAATAAGGAGGTGATTTCACTGAACATAACGTGAGAGGGAAGAACTCACCATCAGCCTATATCACTGGAAGAAATTCAATGGGTGCATTTAGCAGTGAGTAGAACCAACATGGCAGAAATTGTGCAAGTAGATGGAGTAGATTAACCAAAAAAGTTTAATTAATTACATCTCCCGCATTCTCATAATGTAAGTGATTTTCCTTTAGATGGATTGAGCTACACAAGTAGTTCATGGGAGGAGAATATACCATATGCACTTAAATAATTTCATTCTATTTAGAGGTAAGGATACATTGGTTGATTGGTATATAACAACTGATGTTTTTAATTATAATATATTAAAAATGAAAACAACAAATTATCCAGTGCAGGAATTCAAATTTTTGACAATGGCCTGCAGTGATTCATAGACTTTTAAAATAACTTCTGTCACTTTACAGAAGTATCTTGATTTCTTCTTAAAATCAAGTAGAGTCTCGTGGATATAGACATCTGCAGTTGCAGTCTGTTTAAATATGATGTTATTACTGGTTTAGATCACCCCTTGGATTCTGAAACATGTTGAGTGTGGTTGTGTCAGGCTGGCTGCTCTTTACCTATTGTGTACTATAAAGCCCAGAGCTTATTTAGAATTAACAATGTGGAAGAACAGTGTGAAGCCCACAACTCATTAAATATTGTGCTCATTGCCAGAATGAGAACACATATCCCGTAGCAGACCAGTATGCAACAAGAAACATTTGTGAATATTGGACTGTATGCTCTTCGACTAATTTCAGTGTGCTCATGCACAGTCAGATGCAGCAATATGGAAAAATGCATCTAGTAGCTTTAACAGGCCAGTACAAGGTGGTTTCATTTACCTGTTGATCAAATTAAAATGTTTAGAGATAGCAATACTACCCTGACTACATGGGGCCAACTGGAGGATCAGACCCCACCTTGGAAACCCTCACCACTGTGTCCTGGATTTTGTGTTGATGGCAGTGAGGGGTAGGGACATGACTCTGAAAGTCAGAAAGGAGTCTTTCCAGATGCTAATCCAGGCATATAGGTGTTGGTTTTCCATTTGCTAACCACTTCAAAAATCTCATTTCTGTGCACTGCAAGGTCTTCACCATTGGCAGACCAACCAATGGGAATCACAGCAGACCATGGCCCTATTACTGAACCCCATACAGAGACCATTGAAACATCCTGGCAATAGTATCACTGCCCACAAGATTCAGACACTTGTTAATGCATAGTCTGTGTGTATTGAAAGGTCTGTTTCACATGGAAAGGTGTGCACATGGAAGTATATATTAGCACAGATGTTTTCTTATGCATAAAAAATGATCTCCCTGTGATGTGTGGCAGATGTCTCAATCACAAGGCAGTAATAACTGTGGTCCTGCCACCCCCTTCATGGATAATATGTGTAATGTACCAGCCATAAACATAAACCACAGGACATTTCCTAATGTTAAGCAGGAGAGGCAAGTGGTTTACCTGTTGAGCCATGTTATTTTCACTACTATGAACAAACATGAATTACTGAGACTGATATATATATATATTACCAATACCTTACAATGGTGAACAATTACTAGAAGAAGAAGCTGACAGAAATTTGTATAATATAGTTAGGGGTGTGGGGGGCACAGCCCCAATCTGGTTTCTGATAAGAGGGTATATAATTAGTTTTTAAGTTCTGGAAAGTGTTAGTAATTGGTGTTGTAAGTGTGCATGTCTATAGTCTGCAATTTATTGTGTTGAAATCTAGCATTGTAAGGTATCAGTGTTACGAGTTTCAGTCCAGTGAGTTTTCAGTATTATGAACTTTAGGTTATATGGTCTCGGTCAAATGAATGTCAGTCATATGAATGTTAAGTCTTATGAAGTAGAACCATATAAATAAATATATATATATATATATATATATATATATATATATATATATATATGCGTGTGCGTGTGTATGGACTTTCACTGCATTTGGCACCAGTGAATGTATTTAAGCAGTTTTATTTAGGGATGATGGCAGCAGTTTCCACAAAGCAACCCCATTTGCTGTTATGGTGTTAGTCTGCATTAAGGTGTGTTTCTATTTATTTATATAGAAACTTTGCATTGTTTTATTTGGTTTAGTATAAATATATATATATGTGTGTGTGTGTGTGTGTGTGTGTGTGTGCGCGTGTGTGTGTGTGTATGTGTGTGTGTGTGTGTGTGTGTGTGTGTGTGTGTGTGTGTGTGTGTGTGTGTGTGTGTGTGTTTGTGTGCAAGTGTGTAGAGCAAGGGCTGTGTACTTTAGCAGATCAGCTTTTCAGAATGTCAAAATTCTTAGAGTTGAGACCATGAGGTCAAGCTTTTGAAAAGCTTAGTTATTTGTACTGGGATCTCATAACAGTGTGGATCTAGAAAATTGTCATTTTCTCCACTGTAGTGTGATATCTGAGTTGGTTTATATAATTAGCAGGGGGGTGCAGGGGAGCTTGCCCCCAACCTCTGCAAAAACGCTGTGCTGTTAGCTTGTTATTCAACTTTTTAAATGATTGATAATGTAGTCTCGACCATATGAAGTCTGATCTTTTGAAAAGTTGATCTTCTGAACTAGATTCATATATATATATATATATATATATATATATATATATATATATATATTTATATCTGTGTGCATAACTCTATCTATAGATAGATGCAAGTGTGCCTACACATATATAGCTATAGCTATATGTATATCTATAAATATATATCTATGTATGTAATTTTTAATTTTAGTAAAATAAAACTCAGGTGTACTCACTCCTGTACCTGGAACACTCTAACCTCCCTTGATATTGCTCCTTATCCTCCAATGTATCCGCAGGAGATATTGGAGTAGAAAAAGACAGACATTACTATAATATAGTCCAAACTACCGGTGTTTCAATATAGCTGAAACAAAAACAACTACACAAAGTATATCTATGGTGCTGTCTCGACCACTTCTTCCTATCAGAGAAAAAGGTCTGGATGATGACTCCTCAGGTCACTGTAGGGGAGCCTGCACCATTTGCCAGTCTGTGATATACCACTGGCCTCAATTACTGCCCTGGATAGACAGTGCCAGGCCATATCATGCATCTCCAATAAGAAGCCCCTGGAGAGAAGTCACCTTTAACAAACTGTTGGTATAGGTCAACACGTGCTGCATGTGCAAGGCATAATAACGATATCTCTGACATAGTTACACATAGTAGATGATATTCTGTGCATTATAGACTACCTGGCAATTAATGGTTTGATACCTTTATGGTTCATTTACCTTTTTACCAGGTCCCCAGGTGGGGCCTCTGTTTCAGCATGGATGCTGCCCATGACTCAGTACCTCAGGGTAATGGGCCATATCATAGAAATGTTACATGATGCTTGCTCTCTCCTCTGTGGTATGTGGAAACCACGTAAGCTCCCCCATGTACTGCAACATGACATCGATAAACTGATGGAGTATTCTGAAAGCAGATGCCTGAAATACCTTCACTGTGTCCCTAGCTGGCAACAGAAATGTCCATGTAGCTAGTATATGTCAAGTTACACATACCTTTGTATGCACTAGGATAGGTAATCCAGGACTCCCATGAGCCTACAGATAAGGCAAATGCATTTCTACTAGATCCTGCATAGTGTTCTTACACACACGATACTGGTCTATAATGCTGATGGTGTAGAATACATAATATTTTAAGAGCAGTCAGATGATACAATGCTGCCAAAGGCAATGAAATGCACTAAAGTGGATCATAGCAGCAATAATAGCCTGTTGCAAATTCACATTAATTCATTATAAAGAATTGCTACAAAAGCCATGAAAATGATGTATTTTCTAACATTAAGTGAAATGTGAAGTTTTGCCTGATTATGATAACAGCATCACTGTGTTTTTTGACAGAAATGTTATGCCTGCAACTACCATCTCTACATGGTAATACAAAATGGTTGGGATCTGGAAACATGGGCTGCTGTCCTGTAGTCTGACTATCACAGGTTGCTCCAGTGTATGTGACCATTGAAAAATTAACCAAAAGTGTACTTATTCATGATGAGAAAGACATTGTTGGTAATTTGTATGTCTCTGAATTGGCCCTAATTACTGTCAGTGCAAAAAGTAGATTTTGATGGTAATTTCCACTAGTGCCCCATGCATCATGTTGGCACAGGGACCCCCCCCTTCATTCACTATCCCACACTCATGCAGAAGTTCAGGCACACATAGATATATTCAGGTACACATACATGCACTTAGTAGTACACGCGCACACACACACACACACACACACACACACACACACACACACACACACACACACACACACACACACACACACACACACACATGCACACACACACCCACACCCACCTTCACACTTCAGATTCATTACTTAACTCCCTTTATGTGACCACCCAGACAGGCACACACTCATACATATATGCAGTCATCCTAGTCCATTCACACCCGTGCAGATGCACACATATTGCCATCCACAGAACTTTCCAAAACTCACCTGTGAAATAGCCAGTTCCACTGACTCTAATAGAAGAATGCAGTATTATCATGGCGGACAGTGCTAATTTATACAGCCAAGTGATCCTATGAATTTCTTGGTAGTATAAGTAACTTATCACAAGCATTATTTATGGGGAAAAGCACATGCCTACTTAGCATTAGCTGCTCCCACAGAATGCCTTTTTATCTTACAATACGGTCTGTGGGTCAGCCCATGGCAGTGATTCTTCTAACTATGGAAAATCTTCTACTGCAGTGGACCTATCTCTGATTCAGATAAAGTTGCCACAAGGGGCTGGCTGGTTTTGGTAGGACTGACCACTTGTAATAACCCTTTATGAATCCCAGGGAATGTACAGATCTCATCAACATCCAGCATGCTGTCAGACTAATGTATTCATTAACCACCTCAAAGTTTAAATAATAATAATACAGACACAGTTTGCTCAATTTCTGAATTTCTAGTTATGTAATAGGATATGTTCCCAGCTGAGCCAGTTTAGCTAAGAAAGGACCTTGTCATTCTGTGTGAATTTCAATATCAATACCTCAAGATGAAATCAAAGGATTTTTGAAAAAAAACCTATTTTATCTAGTAAAATAAAATTCTGTTTTTAAGCTGTCAAGGAAGACTGTATTTCATTGTGCTGTGTTTATGTTGAGAAAGTGCTACTAAACAGATGCCTAATACTTGAAACCAGTCCTGTAAAGTGATGAGCTGGTTGTAAGTGGTCTGAGTATGAATACTCCCTGACCAGGAAATACACCCAATCTTCTGACACAAGAAATGTACATTTTGTATATAAAGATATTTAAATAATCAATACTCTAATTAAAGATAAATCTGCATTTGATTTTCTAACCATTTATCTTTAAGGAATCAATGTCATCTCAGGGCGTAGTTTTACTTGCAGAATCAAAGGTGAGTTTGAATGATGGCTCTTTGTTTGCCTTTGCTATAGTGTTCTGCTACACAAATCGCTGAGGCAGGCACTGCAGTTTTTTTGACTGAGTAACTAGTAGACTACACAGCGTCTTGGCACAGAGGTGAAACTCATTACAGGTAAAGGTTAGAGGTCACCAGCAGGTGTAGTTTAGCATTAAAGATAGTTACACTTGAGTTGTAATATGGTCTATGAGGAATTGGATCTCAGTACTTGAGTTTATGCCCCTGCACAACTGAGTCATTGTATTCTTATGCATGGCAGCTTTGTTCTGCCTTTTGCATTCCTTTCCTTCATTTCTTTCCAGTTGGCTGCCACTATCAAGCAAAGGAATGTTCTGTGCAATGAGCAGCTCATAATGCAATACCTAGGGGAAGATCATTCAGAGTACTATACATCTGAATATTTATCTGTCTGTCTCTATCACACTACCACTTTCATTTATATCTTTAAAAGAATTTAGCCATTTTTGTGCTACAATATATTTCTCATGATCTCATTCTAAGGAACACATATCGTTCTCAAAGTATTCAAAAATGTTGTAACTGTTCGTTAGGGTCTAACAAGGTTTTGTAAATCTTCAGGGCAGCTTTGGTAATTTAGTAATGGCACCATCAGAACATATTTAATGCAGGGCTGCAGATCCAAGTGAAAAATACAATTATGCAACATTGTATCTTCCATGTCGGTATTTATCCTGTCGTTTTTTTCTCTTCCTTTCACTTTAACGCTGAATTCAGCTTGGCTATTTTTTGCCAATTATATTACGAGGTGCAAAAATGCACATTACTTCTGTACATAGTCTCTACAGTTATCGGTCAATGAAGGTGAGCTGTTTGTTCCTGTCACCATCCTTGTCACCTTCTTTGTCACCATTCTTAACAGTGTGACTGACCTGTAGGTAAACCAATGATTACTTGATACAGAGGCATTAGCAGCTTCCTACTTTCACATTCAACCTGCCCCCAACATACATGCCCAGAATTCCATTTGCCCATGCAGCAGCCTTTCACACTAAAAACAATGGTTTGAATTGTCTTTTGTAAAACCCCTAACCATTGTTTTTGTCCTGATTAGTTATCCTGATTCTCCTGATTATCTGTTCTGCATCATGTTGTCATTCCCTTTGTGTAAAGACATACACTAAGTAGCTGCCACCTTTTCAGCCTTCTTAGGCTCGCCTTTCAGCTTGCAGTACATCTGCCACCCCTCAACCCTGAAGCTGTCTATATAGATTGATGTTGCTGTCCATGATTTTTCCATGTATCCCATGAGGTCAGATGTGAACAAGTTAAAAAGTTCTAGGCTCTTGATAAACACCTGTAGATCACAACATGTCACATTCACTCATTCTAAGAGTGAGATCTCCTCTATGTCTGTTTACCCTATGTTTCCTGGTATCTATTCACTTATTCATACACAACCCCCTCAACTTTGAATGAGCCTACAAAGCTTTGCTAAAGTCCAGCTAGAACACATCAACAGGGTTACTGCTGTCAAATTCCCTAGTGATTCAGGCAAACAACTGTGTCAAAAATTATCATTAGGATTTAACTACTTTTAATTTGTGTGGGCTTTGTCTGCCTCCAGGGTAACCCACGCATACAATAGACTCAGTACATTCTTCAAGGCTTAGCCAAATGGGAATCCTTTCCAGATTCACTGTCTTGATGTTTACTGAGCAACTCATAGCTTTACTTTTGCGGGGGATTGCTTGCCCCCAGTCCCCTTGAACCAGCACCTCAATAAAATGGCCTATGGAATTAAGCTGTTTTGGGTTTTTCCAAAACCACAGAAATCCATTTTTAAGATCATCAATGAGCTCCCATCCTTACCCTTTACTAGTTCCTAACAGTGTTTTTCTACATCATCAGTTGCTATATGCTCATCTGTCCATTATTCCCAGCCTTATCCTGCTTTCATATACGTAATCTTTCTTCACTTTGCTTCTTTGGTCGATATCAGTTTAAAATATTCACTTAAAAGTTTTGTCTATTTCTTTTCTACCTATAGTCTTGCCCTTACCAAAGAGATTATAAAGTTTCTTGTATATCAACTTGCTTTTTTTTTTTTTTTTTTTTTTGCTGCACATCTTTTGATGGACCTTCTTCAATATAATGTTTGCAGTCAAATGTTTAATCGGTTCTTTTACCATTCTGATGCACTTTACTGTCTTATTTCTAATCTCCACATAACCTTCCCAAGGATCATTGTCCTTGTTCCTCCAGTCCATGCACCTATTTTCATTTTTTTTCTGATGGCTAGAGTAACTTGTGTTCATAGCCAACACCTGTTTTCTCCATATCATTCCATTTTAAAGTTATTGTAGAACTCCCCTACTTCCTTGCTCTTTGTTCAAAAACAAAGATCTCTTTTATTTTGTCATAATCCACTCCCTTTAATCCTGTATTATAATCTCTCACTCCCTTTTAATCCTGGATTATAATCTCTCACTCCCTTTTAATCCTGGATTATAATCTCTCACTCCCTTTTAATCCTGGATTATAATCTCTTCCCATCTTCTTTTCTATATTCAGTACAACCACACTGCCATGGTCAGTAAAAAACATAGAAATTGAACTTGTACTTTGAACACCCCACCACCACATACTCACACATGCAAGTAAACATACAGAGAACTAGAAAGGAACCTTCCTTTATAGTTGCATCTTAACCTCGGCCAGTCTATTTGTCCATTCTGGAGAACTGATTTGCTCATGGATGCCTGGACCATACAAGGGTGGGGGGAGACCCCAACTTTCACCAGCTGCTGAAGGTAGCCTGAAACTGCCACTAGAGGTGCTATTGCATGGATTTATTCATGTTGGCATTTCTGAGACACCTCAAACTCAGCCAGAAAAAGATGATTTGAGTAATAAATCATCTTCTTCCTGCTGCCCGAGCTCACAGTCACCATAGAAATGCCTATGTGTTTTTTTTCTAAGTCATACCAGTCAACTTCTTTCATCAACAGCCACAAATAACAGGGTAGTAATGGCTCAAACAGGGACATTTTTAACTACTCCTTATTCTTTTAACATTTTAACAGAACATGTTTTGCATCAACATGCATTTTCTGAACAACAGAGGTCTGAAACTTTAATGTCTGGCATTAGTGGCTGGCTGTAATCCTCTGCATAAATCTCAATTTTTGCTTAAGAATTCTGGACAAAGCCAAAAGTAATGGCAGAATAAAGGGCCAAAATTAGAGACAGATTTAAAATATTTATTTTTATTTATTTTACATTTGTTTACCGGGAAAGTCCAACTGGGATAAGACCCATTTTCAGCGGAGGTTCAGGGAAAAGACCTCCACATATAGAAATTATACAAAACTTATACAAAAATGTATACAAAACCTATACCAGAAATTATACAAAAATATACAGGACTTACAGTACACTAGAATTCACATTCTGCTATTATAGCTGACATTTGTACTATACAATCATCTGATATAATTCCTTGTTGTAGTCTAGACTTTGTAGTTTCTCAAAGTAAGCTGAGGAAGAGTTTGTAGGGGGGAAATTGGATAGAAAAAGATGAGGTTAGAGGTTCTCTAGATATGAGATAGAGCATAGATAATGAGGTGAAAAGGTATGACCAGAAGCTATTAAAACTAGTTAGCCTGGAGTATTACGGCAATGAAGCAAGCAAGTTGTCAGTAAGATAATTTTTAACAATCTTTTTGAATTGGTTGGTATTTGTGTTGGTTCTGATGCTGTGAGATAGTGAATTCCACCTTCTTGCTACATAATGAGAAAATAGTGAGTCCCCTGCCATATTAGTGGATTTGGACCATGTAGTAGAGATTTATTTGTTAAGCGAAGACTTCGATTTGTGGTATGGGGCTGGAGAATATTTAGAAGGGCAGGGTTTTTATCAGGTTGATATACTAGTTTGTGTGCTAGGATTAACTGGTTATAGGATAGAAGTTGTGGGAGTTCTAACCAGGAGAGTTTTTTTTTAAGGAGTGACAGTGGTGGGTATGATGTGGGCAGTCAGTTGTAAATTTAACTATTTTATTGTAGCATGTTTCAGGTTTAATTAAATCTGTCTTTCTAAGGTTGGTGAGAATTGGGGAAGCATACAGAAGTATTGATAGAAGATGGGTTCTAGCAATGGCGAACCCACAGGTGTTAGTTAGATACTTTTTGTTTCTGTAAAGAGTACCCATTTTTTGTGAACTTTTTTGTTTGTGCTATATGTAGGTCACATCTTAGGTTGTTATCTATTATTACACCTAATAGTTTTGTTTGTGAATTGGCATTCATTTTAGCATTATTCCTCGCTGTAATGTAGAAGGTGCTGGGGGGGATCTTGTGGGTTGGAAGATCATGAGTTTTGTTTTATTGGGATTGAGTATGAGCTGATGGTTAGAGAGCCATAGCTCAGTATCTGAGAATGATTTTTGTCTCGTATCATGGAGATGTTGCAGGTTATTAGTGGCACATATAAGGGTTGTGTCATCTGCCTATTGGATAGTTGAAGCAGTGGGGTTGCACTATGGAGGTTGTAAAAATAGTGAAGAGTAGCGTCCCAAGAACTGAGCCTTGAGGTACTCTGAGTGTGATGGGAAGAGGGGGCGATAGGACATTAAGCCATTTTAAAGACTGTTGACAGTTCTTTAGATAGCTTCAGAACCATTGAAGTGCAGAAGTTCAATTTGGAGACTGTATTTAATAGTTTGGTGTGGGAGACTGTAGCAAAGGCCTTGGTTATGTCTAGAAAGACAGCAGACACTATTTTACCATTGTTTATGAGTTGGTTGATGGTACTGGTGAAACTGAGGAATGCAGTTATGGTACTATGATGGAGCCAAAAACCATGTTGACATGTTGTTAGCATGTTGTTGAAGGTAAGATAATGAATCAGTCGGGAGTGGATACATCTTTTGAGGAGTTTAGATAGTGAAGAGAGAATAGCGATCAGTCTGTAGTTGGTCAGCTCTGTGGAATTTCTGCCTTTATGTAAGGGGATAATGAGTGTGATTTTCCAGATTGCTGGGACATGTTGTTCTGCTATGGACCTGTTAATAAGGACTGACACTGGATACGATATGGCTTCAGCTGCAAGTTTTAAATATTTGTCTGGTAACTTGTCAGCTGCTATTGAAGAGGGTTTGAGATTTTTCAGTAGTTTGTTAATGGTATCTGCGGGAACAAGCTGAAAGGAGAAGGAGTTACAGTTAATACTGAGTGGTTTGAAGGCTAGTGATGGTTCTGTGGAACTGCTTTTAATTAGAGATAGTACACTTTCAGTGAAGTATTTATTGAATTCTTCTGCAACGGTGGTAGGAGAGTGTGATAAGTTGGGGGAAGGGGTAAGGGAATGTCGTGGGTGGAGAACAGCATTTATGGTATTCCAAAATTTTGCGGAGTTATGCTGGTGTTTATGTTGCAGGTTATAGTAGTAGTTCTTTTTATCTAAGTCAATTTGGTGTTTACCCTTGTTTCTAGTTTGTTGGAATGCGATGTGGTTGATTTGGGATTTACAGGTGAGCCATGTTTGCCAAGCTTTGTCTCTTTTCCTAAGGAGTATTCTGGTGTCATTAGTTAGCCATGGTGTGTATGTGGCTTTAATATGAATTGACCTGGGGGGGCAATTTGTTTAGAACTTCAATGAAGGTACAGTTGAAATAATCTACTGCAGCATCAGCAGTTTTTTTAGTAGAGACCAGTTACAATTTTTTAGGGTATTGATTACGTTGGGGGTTAAAGTTTTGTTTTAGTGTAGATTTGGCGGGAAGTGGTGAGCTTGACAGTATTTATGTTTTTTCTCAATAGATAGGTTGGCATATGGTCACTAAGGCTGTCAGGAAAGCAGCCATTTACCTGATAAATCTGAGGTTTGTTAGTTAGTGTCCAATCCAGTGTAGATTGACAGCTGGAGTTTTATCTATCCGTGTAGGAGCTTGAATGAGTTGTGTGAAGGCATAGAGGTTGATGTGATTGCTAGGGTTATGTGAATTACAGGTTGTCCAGTCTATATTATAGTCACCCATAATGATAGTTTCTTGGGCTATGGAGTTTGATATAGAATAGATGATGTGCTCTATAGTGGAGATGCTATTTCCAGGCGGGATATATGTAGCTATAATGGATATGAATTTGTTTTGGATAAGTTGAAGTTTAGTACATAGTATTTTTATGTATTTGAGGTTATCTGTGTTAAGGCTCTGTGGTAAAAGTGTGAGACTGCTCTTAAATAAGATGGCTATCCCTCCACCTCTTTTTACCTTTCTGTCTGCTCTAATAATGTTGTAACCAGGTGGTGTAATTTTGTTGTCAGTAATGTGAACTTTTAACCAGGTTTCCATTAAAATGGCAATATTAGGGTTATAATGGGATAGGGTGGGGTGTAATTCTTGAACTTTGTTGACTATGCTTTGCAGGTTTAGATTTAGGATTTATATTTCAGAGCCTTTCCATGATAGATTGGTTATATCTTGTATTTGAGGGAGTGGTGAGGAGGTATTCTGGGGACCTGGGTTTGGGTTAATGTCTCCACTTATAATAAGTTTGATAGCTATGGTTACTAGTGTCTGGATGAATGCTGATATATGCTTATGAAACTTAAAAGGGGTATTTTTGAGGTTTGGTTTAATATGATGTAGTTTGTAAGAGGTATGATGGAGTTCTGTTATATTTAAGATGGACAGAGATATTATGATGGAGTAGTCAGTTAGGCGTGGAAAAAAGTAGATGTAGTTTTGTGAAAAGTGTGAGGGGAGACTATTTGTGAATGGTAGTTTGTTAAGTGAGCAGCAGTTGTTAGCAGAGCTAGTAATATACAATGTATCCATAGCATTTTGTAATGGTAAAAAGTGTAGGCATTGGTTAAAGGTTAATATATGCATGGTAATGGATGGGTGTTGTTAAGGTTAGTGTGGAAATGTGAGCTATTGTATAATTGGAAATTGTACAGGTGGTGAGTGGTAGATAAGTGTGAGTGGAAGTGGTTAGGTTTAGAATAAATTTGAGTGATTTGGAGAGGAGGGAATGAGGGCAAAGTAGGGTAGTGGGGTGAAGACTGAGCGTAGCGAGGGGAGAATGGAGCAGGCAGAGCCAAGTTCTATGACTGCACAGCAAGGGACAATCAGACTACCAGGTACTGTGGAAAATATCTATGCAGCTGACAATTTTTTAGAGTAGGAATTCTTAGAGTAATAGGAACCTTATGCCAGGAGTGATTATGGAGTGGGAGAAATATGGGCAAGTATATTGAGGAAGGAGAAGACTCAGTAAAACAATGATTCCAAACTAGAAAATATTGGGTTTAGAGAGATGTCTGGTGGGGTTGAGGGCTGGGGTGGGGGTTACCAGTAGTTTGCACTCCCTGAATACATTCTAATGAAATTTAGAATCATAGAAGGGCTAAAGCATTAACAAACACTGTAATGTTGCCTTTACTTTAAGTAAATATTGCTCTTATAAACTTAGAAAGTTGCTACAATAACAGGTTTTGCATTAGCATGCATTTTCTGAAGGATATGAAATCTCAGACTCAAATGTTTCATTATTTACTTAGCACAATCTTTAATATTTTGCCAGAAAACCACAGATTTTATGAGAAACAGGCCAAACATATTAGGCAGTAATCTGAAAATTCTGTGAAATTCTGATGAGTTGAGAGGTATGATCCTGAATGTTTTTCCACACAATTAAATATTTTACAAGCAACAGGGTAAACATGAGAAACTACCAGGGATGTTCTACAAAAGTCTGGGCAGTTTCTTTCTTTCTTTCTTTATTGATTGATTGATTGTTTGCTGTTTGTTTACCAGGTAAGTGGCTGGTCTATTGAACTCTTTCAGACACAGCCTAGGATCAATAGCAGTAAAGACAACATTTTACGTAAATACAATAAGACATGACATTTATGTGCATACTTCATACAAATGAGTTGTATGTTGTACAAGTACAGTTTAAGTTCCATAACTCAGTGCTGACTTGTGTGTTTACTGCCTTTCACCCATTGAGTATGAGGATAGCCTTTTGCTCTCCTGTCTAATAGCCTGTTTCAAGCAGAATTTTCTAGAAGTACATTTCTCAGATGTTAGACTAACCTATAATGTAGTACTCACTTTGCTGTATTTAATTATTCATTCATTCTCTTACACTCACTTTACATTCTCAGGATCATTACAAGTGTTGGCAGAGACATCCTGACAAGCTGTGAGAGTAAGCCATAAGAACAGTTTAGATTCATAGATGTTGCAAGACCTAAGACTCTTATGAGCATTCAAGCCTTGCCAGTAGCCTCCATCAGGCCACACCTCCTATCTCCAGGAGGGCCATACCAGTACAGCCTAGATTAAATTTGGGGATACACATCCTGTCACTAGTTACTGTTTAAAGTAAGACAGTGAATTGCACTGCTTAACGTAGGGAAAGTTTATTCCAAAGATCTGGGAGGTGCTGACTTATAAACATGCCTCTCCTCTATATTGCATTTATCTGTTGGTAAAGATTTAGGTTCCTGGATCTAATATCAGTGAAGATGTTGAACTTGTGGAGAAACAGGAGGTCCAGGACAACTGGGTCTCTAATGGTGCAGTAAGTAAGATAGATCTCACCTCAAAAGTTTGTAAGCCACTGAATAAAGGGAGAGAGATTCCAGTATCTATTGCTAAATCAGTTGCTTTAGGCCTATGATTTTATTGGTTAGGAGTTTTAGGGGTCTTTCTAATTGTTTGATATGTTTAGTGAGATACATCCCAAGGGGGGCTGTTGTATTTGATAACTGGCCTGATCAATACTGAGTATAAGGGACATTTTAACTCTTTAGACTGTGATGATATTCCCTTGGCAATTACATAGGCTAAATGAAAGGATTTCCTGACAACTGTCATCATGTGATGGTCAAAAGTGAGGGGGCTATCAGTTGAAGTTTCTAGGTCCTTGATAAAATGTTAATTGTGTAGTGGTGTGTTAACTGTGTAGTATGATAAGGGGATGAATTATCTACTAAAAATGAGACTACACTTTTTGGCATTTATTTTGAGCTCAGTTTAGAACACCAAGGGCTTACTTGGGAGACTTAATTCAGCAGAGTTTGGGTGTCATAGGGTGACTTAACAACAATCTCCAGTTTGCAGTCATCTGCAAATAAGAGCTATAGATCTTGGCTCTCCACTTAGCGATCTGAGAGGTAAATTCCAAAAACAAGAGGTCTCAGCACTGAGACCTAAGAGACACCACTGGTAACTTTCATACTTACTGATGAAACTCACACTGTGCAGGCTCTGTCTTTCAGCCAGTTTGTTATCCATCTTACCACATATGGGTCAATGGTAAAGCAATAAGCTTTTGTATGATGCCAACATGGTGAATGGTGCTGAAGATGTTCATCAGGTCAAGATACAATGCCTTGGCAACCATCAATTGTAAAGAACTTTACCAGGTCGACTATATAGAATCTACACTTCACAAAGCCAGAATGTAAGGGGTCAAGTCAAGCAAGAATCTTGATATCATAGTTTATTAGGATAGTTATGCTACACCTTATGGTTTTGCAGTTGAGGCTTGTAAGGCTGATAGGACTTTCAATTACCCTGGTCAGTTATAAGACCTCCCTTATCAAGGGGCATCACCAGTGCAGTGTGTCACTCATCAGGGACAAACCCAGTAGGTACACTTAAGTTAAACAGCTTCAGAAGTGTCTCCAAGGCCATGTTTAGCAGTGTTATACAGCCAAGTATGTGATAGGTAGTAGTAAATGAAGATACAATACAAAGGATTTTTGTATACCAGACATCTGACAAAACCAAGCATATTGCATGCTTTTTTCTTATCCAGGTGTTACAGTGTTATGAAATGTATTATGGAGAATAATTGATCTTGTTGATAAGCTATGTGATGTATTTCAATGGAGCAATACTGAATCTTTTGACTCTAGCTTTTGGTGAAATGAAACCCTTGGAAATAGACTCCATGGGCCCCCATGCTAGCTCCACTGCACCCCCAGTGTACCCTACTTCCCACATCCTGTTATTGACACACCACTTAGATTACTTTTTTATTTTCTCATACTTTGTTGTACTCTTCTGAGTTTTCCTGAACAGTTTCAATATATCCTAACTGCCCATGATTACATCACAAATAAATGACAAGGAAATAATCAAATTAAGCCAAAGTCCTCACCCCCCCCCCCCACACACACACACACACGCGCACATAATGCATTGGGTACTAGATGCTTGGAATGGGATTTAAAAGCTTTTTTTCCCCAAACATTTTGAAATAAAGATGGTTTGCTGAACCTGTGTGCATATCTCTTAGCTTTGATTGTGGAAAAAGTTAAAGAAATAATCACCATACTGTCTCAGCCTCATAAAAGATATAGAGACCTTCTGTGCATACCTCTGAGGATTAACTGTGAGGAAAATTTATTGAAATAAAGATGGCACTTTCCCTCTGTCCCAAACAAATAATAGTGACCTTCTGTACACACCTCTGAGGTTTGATTGTGAGGAGAATTAACAAAAATAATAATCTCACTGTACCCTGCCCCCCCCCCCACCATTCTGACACACAAGCTATGGTGACCTTCTCTGTAGGCTTCTGAGAAGGGACAGTTGTAGAACAGGGGTCTATGGTAGAAGCCTCCAATAAACCTGTGTCAAAATCCACTTCTCTGACGTTTTTGGATGCTGCCTGGATCTAGATGTTTCATGATGCATTTTCTGTCTTATTTTTAATGGATAATGACTTGCAGTCTGTGGATCACTGTGATTATGCTCTGAATGTGGAGAAAAGACATGCTTGTTTAGCACCATTCAGCTATTGGAAAGGTCCTTAACAAGCTTTTGTTAAGTACCTGTTACTACTCTTAGCTGTAGTCACCCACTATAGCATTAGAGCAATCAGATGTCACCAGAAAAGAGCAGTGGGACGCTGTTAAACATTTAGACTATTTTCTAAAGTCAGACTAATGTTCAGCAGTCTGAATGATGTGTTTATCAGCATCCCACTGCTCTTCAGGGTGTCTGCTCTCTGTGCCACAGCAGTAAGTGTGTCACAGAACTACTGCACTTTCTTCTCTTACTTTGAATATATGGCCACTGGATCACATAACGTGTAGGTACAACTTTAGCTTGATGTGTACATTCCTATGAAATCTCTTTGCCATCATTCTAAGCATAACTCATATTTACACTACATGGTTCCCCTTCAAAACATCGAAATCTAATAACATTGAATCTCAAAATACTGAGACCATAACATCGAAAACCCAAAACATCTAAAACTCATAACATCGAATTTCATAACATTGAAAATGCATAGTAGTGTATCATCAAACATGTAAATGTTATAGTTTAATCTGTTAATCTTGTGGTATCACTATAGGATGTTGTAGTTTTTTTTATATAGTTATTATTTATATTGTGTAGGAATTTATACTATTTAAATAGGGTTTATTTTGCCATTCTGTACGTGTTTTTAGGCCATACAGGTAAGTGATTTAGACATTATGTGTACATTCTTTAGGTTATTTCGATACAGTGGGGTTAGAAAATTAAATTTTTCCAACTGTAGTGTGATTTTGGAGTTAGTATATTTAACTTACTGGGGGTATGGGGAGTGCAGGGGGGTTTGCCCCCTGCAGAAACATAGTAAAAAGTGTGTTTGTTAGTTTGGTGTTGTTATAGGTGGAGGGGTGTTATTTACATGTGCTTTGTAGTTTTCGATGTTGTGATGCAGAGTTTCAGTGTTCTGAGTTTTCTATGCTATGAAGGGGAACCTTATATATATCTGTCTATCTATATATATATATATATGTATATATATATAGCTTCATAGGTTCATAGGTTCATACTAGGCTATCTGCCCAAGGGCATTTATAAGCCTAGCCCATAGTTATTTGGCTTTCGCCACCCCTTTAGTTTGAATAAAACTATGCCTATTATTTTGCTGTGCCTCTGTCAAGCAGTGACACTGGAGTGATCCCTGGGGTATATCTGCGATCCCCCATCCATTGGTCAAGATTCCTCTTGAACAAGGCCAGCGAGGTGCTCTGCCTCACATGTACCGGGATTTTGTTCCACAGCATAGGGAGTCTCTGGGTGATGAATCTGTCCCTCCAGCATGTTCTATTAATAACCGTGTCAAGGTTTAAGTCTCCCGCCCTTGTGGTTCTGAGGGATCTAGATTTTTTGAGGTGAAGCATATTCATCAAATCAGGGTTTGACATGGCCTTATATGTCAGGCACAGGTCACCTCTGAGCAAGCGGTATGAGACTGAATAGAGCTGGAGTTCTTTCAGTCGGGCAGCATAAGACATATTTTTGAGACCCTTTATCCTTTTGGTGAGGAACTTTTGGGGCCTTTCCAGCTGCTGCAGGTGTCTGGTCAGATACATTCCGAATGGGGCATTGTACTCAATCATAGGTCTAATGAGTGATGAGTACAGGGGCGATGACCTCCTTGCTCTAGATGTGAATCCCTTCATGATCAGGTGGGCAATGTAGAAGGTTTTCCTAACTACTTTAGCAACATGAGTGTCAAACGAAAGGCTACTGTCAACCTGGGTCCCCAGATCCCTGATGACTTCTTCTGTGCTCAGTGGATTGCCACCTATATGGTAGCTAGGGGTAACCTTGTTTTTCCCGAAGGGTATGACTATGCATTTCTTGGCATTTAACTTTAGGCCATGGCTCTGGCACCAGTTATCCATTTCTGTGAGGCCCTTCTGAAGGATATCTGTGTCAGATGTGTTTTCGACTATGGCCCAGTTTGCAGTCATCTGCAAACTTTGTCAGCCATAACCCTCCTGTGTTTGCTTGTACTTCAGAAAAGTAGATGCCGAACAAGAGTGGACCCAGGACTGAACCCTGTGGGACACCACTTGTGACAGGCTTTGAGTCTGACATGGCTCCAGCAACTCTGACCCTGTGGGTTCTGTCACTTAGCCAGTTTGTAACCCATCTTGTGATGTATGGGTTTACATTCAAGCTGATGAGTTTTTTGATGATACCTGAGTGGGGTATTGTGTCGAAGGCCTTTGCCAGGTCAAGGTAGGCTGTATGGACTGCCTTTCCCTCATCAATGGCCTTGTTGACTGTCTCGAAAAAGTCAACCAAGTTTAAAAGGCATGATCTGCCTTTGACAAAGCCAAACTGGGTTGGATCCAAAGTCTGCAAGTTCCCTATGTCTTTATTTATGAGTTCCATTATGATCCTCTCCATGGCTTTGCAGATAAGGCTTGTTAAGCTAATGGGACGGTAATTTCCAGGGTCGGTGGAGGCACCGCCCTTGTGAAGTGGGACCACAGTCGCCGTCCGCCACTCCTTGGGTACGTATCCTGAGGTGAGGCTAAGATTAAACAGCTGTCCTAACTGCGGGTTTAATTCCTCATTGAGTTCATGGAGCACACAGCCGGGGACACCATCCGGTCCCATGGATGCTGTGTTTTTGCTTTGGAGAGCAGTTCTCACCTGGGCGTTGGAGATGTTTGGGGGCTACAATCCTCTGGTATAGATATCTCTCCTTTTGGGGGGGAGGGAGGGGGGAAGTTTGCACTGAACCTGTCAGCCAGTATGTTGGCAATGTGTGTAGGTTCAGTAATCTTCACATCATTTTGAACTAATTCTGAGCATATCTGGGAGTTTCCTCCTAGGTTTCTAACATAGCTAAAGAAGGCTTTATGATTGTCTTTTGAATCCTTGGCGATTTTTCTCTCAAAATTTGCCTTGGATGATTTTATGAGAGCTCTTAGATTTTTACTTATAATGATCAAGGGTGTCTTACCTTTCAAGGATTTTGCTCTATCTTGTAGTAGCTTCCTCCTTTTGTTGTAGAGCTTGTTTATGGCTGGGGTCCACCAGACTGGACGCTTGCCTTTAGTACAAAGAGTCTTAGTTTTGTTTGGGATTGCCTGATCCATGCAGTCCTGTAGGTGCTGGTAGAAGGCATTTGTAAGTGATTCAGCGGTTTGAGTAATGTTTACCACTGGCTCAGGGGCCTTAAAGGAGACCACACTAGTTTTTAGAAGTGTGAAGTCGGCTTTTGAGAAGTTATATATATATATATATAATATATATCTATATATATATATATATATATATATATATATATATATATATATATATATATAGGAGCTGTTTATAATCTCAAAATACTGAAATGTCGAACTTCGGTATCTCGAGACTATAAACCCGAATGTTTAAAATAGTGAAATTTCATAATCGCAAATTCGAATATCTTGCATTCGCGGTTATGGCCTTAAGCTACATGATGTCCGGGATTGTGTGTTTATGGTGTAGATTGTATGTTTATGGTGTACGGTGCTGTGTGTGGATCTGGTTGTTTTGTCAGGTAAGTGAGTGTTTTGTAAGGGATTTGAGTGGGGGTTAGAGTGTGTTTGAGTATGCTGATATGTTTGATGTGTGTGTTAGGGACTGGAGAATGTGTGTGTGTGTGTGTGTGTGTGTTTGCTTTTGTTTCCTGTTTGTGCGATCTCGGAGTTAGTATATATAAGTAGGGGGGTGGGGGGGGTGCAGGGGTGCTTGCCCCCTGCTTATGTGTGTATGAGTTGTGTATGTGTGTAGTTTTTGTTTGTTTATGTTGTGATGTGGGTGTTGTGGTGTATGTATGGTGCATTGTATGCAGTTTGTTCGCTGTTTTGAATTTCGTGGTTTTGGGCTCGGGTTTTGTAGTTTCGGTGTTTTGTGGATTCGGTTTCATAGTTTCTAAATATTGAAATTCGATGTTTCAATATTTCGAGATTATGAAGTGAATCCATATATATATATATATATATATATATATATATATATATATATATATATATACATATATATCTATATTGGTCTGCCTAAAATATCTGAAGCCAAAAATACTGGAGACCAAATCGTCGAGACGAAAGCATCAAAACCTTACTTCAGCAAACGACCGGATTGGTGAAAGTATTCCCATGGTAAGTAACCTATTGGCCAACATGGTAGGCTTTGCCCTTTTGTCAACTGTGGTACAATCTTGCAGTTGGTATATTTAGTTAGGGGGTGAAGGGGTGCAGCCCCCTAACATTAGGAGGTGTTGGTGGCATAGCCCCCCACCTGGGTGGGTTGGTGAAGGTACTGTTTTGTTTTCAATAATTGTGGTATGAGTGGTTACCTACACCTGGAATGGATTCACTAATCCGGTCATTCGCTGAAGTGAGGTTTCGATGCTTTCATCTCGACGATTTGGTCTTCAATATTGTGGGCTTTCTATGCTTTGATGTAGACCCATCATATGCATATATCTTGTGTCACAGATATGCTTCTTTTATCGTAACAAACTGCTAAAAACTGCCCTTTCTGATTACTAAGTGCCGCTTTTTCCTTCTGCCCTCACAGAACTCCTGCTGTTGCCTCTAGATGATTCAACTCATCTATTCTATCTTCATTATTTTGTCGCTCATCTGATTCTTTTCCTGTCTGCTTTAAATTTTAAAGGCATCAGGGGACCACCACTTCCTTTTTTCTACATCAACACTATTAGTACACTGCTTACTTTGATCCTTTTAACTTCTTTTCTCTCTTGCATCTACCTTAATGGTTCATTTCTGCTCAGGTTCATCTTCCCCACTGACCTTCCAAATCCCTCCCTCCCTTATTGCAGTACCAATCCTCCACCTTTCTGATTTACTTTATTATTCCTGAACACCCTGTATCTAGTACCACCATGTCCCACCCCCTCCCCTCCTCTCCTGTCATTATCTCACATTTTTCTTATCCCAGTCTCATAGGTCTCACTGCGTTCCCTGACTGCGTCTAGCTTTGCCATCTTATTCATTCTTCTGTTTTCTACTCTGTGCACTTCCTATTAAAAGCTTACTGGAGCTTATGACTAGGCATGAAACTGAATACAGCATTGGGCATTATTTTGTTAAAATTACCCCCCCCCCAAAAAAAGAGTATCTCAAAAATGTATATTACATGTGACTGCAATGCATATCTACAAATTGTATTGACAATTCATTGCATTTTTATGGGGGAATGTACCACTCCCTTCTTCTTTTTCTTCTTCTCCTTTTGGCTTTCCCCATTAGGGGTCACCACAGTAGAACAATGGTCCAGAGAGCAATTGGCAGTTGAATTTTACACTATTGAGTTGCCATCCCGGTGCCCAACCTTCCACAGAAGGCACACACAATGCACACACTCACACTTAGGGCCATTTTAGAGTGTCCAATCCACCTGGAGCATATTTTTGGACTGCGGAATAAAAATGAAAATGGAAGTATCAGAAACTACAGTTTGCAGTTGTTACTGATCAAGGATATATCCCAAAGCACTTAATTCTTCAATATTGTACAATTTAAGTGAGGGATAGGTTTTCTAAATGAAGCCTCAAATGAATAACAAAGCAGCATTACCAGGAGAATGATTATTTCTAAGCCATGGCTGATTATAATACCACACACTTCAGCCATTCGAAAATTACAGCATATTATAATGGATTTAAAAAAAAAGTTATGTATGTAATACAAACATGGAAATGTTTTGTTGACCGAAAATGAGTGAATGCCTTTCTACTTATAACATTAGTAAAACAACTGGCCAGGCATATAGCATGTGTGTGTGTGTGTGTGTGTGTGTGTGTGTGTGTGTGTGTGTGTGTGTGTGTGTGTGTGTGTGTGTGCGTGTGCGTGTGCGTGTGTGTGTGTGTGTGTGTATGTGTGTGAGCATGTGTGTATGTGTGTGCGCGCGCGCGTGTGTGTATGTGTGTATAAAAACAGATATAGGATATTTGTGTGCACCTGTAATGACATATCGATAGGTAATGTAGATAGATGGATAGCTAGATAGCTAGATAGATAGATAGATAGATAGATAGATAGATAGATAGATAGATAGAATGTATGATGGTTCTGGCCAAGTGGCATTTGTCAAAAGAAACTATTCCTTTAAGAAAGTTGTGAATCTTACTGTGTTATTTTCAGATGATTCTCATAGAACTGTTGGTGAATAAAGTCAATCAGTTTTGCATAAAGAGGAGAGCTGCAGTCAGCCAGTTCAATGTTGTTGGCCTTGCATTCAAGGTGGTTTTATGCACAGAAGAGTAGTTCTGGGTGAATCACTTCAAAGTAAAGACAGACATGAAAAACGCACCAGCAAGAACCCATACATTTTTCCTACACAATGAAAATTAGAATAAGAAGATCTGCTGAGAATCTGAGAAAGATTGTCTCTGCAGTATGAGCCTATACTTCAAGGTAGTTTAAGTTGCATTGTCATTTTATGTAATTATTTAGACAACTGAATTGAATTTTTGTATGCAATAATGTTGTTTTATTTTATAAATTGGTAGTTTCCAGAGTATTTTATATTCCACATTGGTGGTGAATGTGGGTATGTTTTGGTATACTTTTTCATGCCAAAATCCTGAGTTGATACCTTTTGCTTCTGTTAAATAAGCCATTTGTTTTAACACATTTTTTCTCTGTTTGAAAGACAGCATTCCTGTATCCTGCATAATGAAAAGCAGTCCTGTGATATGTACTGGAAGCTGTTGTATGAGTGCTGAAAGCTTATATGTGAAGTGAACTTGTTTTTGGTCTTTTGCTACGATAACAACTATGTCAGCCATTACACAGCATTGTTGCTGCAGCTAAAGGAATGCCAAATCAATTACAATACTAAACAGTCACAATAAAAAAAAATAACCAAGGTTGAAGATCTTGATGAGTAACTTGTAACCTTCAGCTGGTATACCCAGAAGGAGGGATAGGCTGTACTGACTACCCTCGGGTCCTCTCAGCCCAGTTAACTGGAGATAATTTAAAAAACGTTCATGGATATGGACAGGGATGAATACCAGGACTATGAGAAATTAAAAAATGTGATTCAAAGATGGCTGCCATTCTGTGAACACTGCAGATCTACAGCTCTGCAAATATCCTGAGGAAAATCTAACCCTGAAGTTATATAATGAGTCATTTAACAACAATCTTTTGAAAAACTGAATCTGCTCCATTCAGGTATCTGAGGAGAGGTGATTGTATCTGGGAAAATCAAAGAATTCAACAGGATTAGACCTGATTAACTGACTCTGAAGAGAGTGCCAAACAAAGAATCTGTCGGAATAACAAACTTTACTATCAAGCTATAGTGAAAGACAATACTGATCTACAATGTCAAAACAAGATAAAAATATGGAGACAACAACAACAAAAACTAAACTGTCTGAACTGCAATCACCAGAAAAGGACTTAACTTCGAAAAGGCAGAAAATCATTAAACAACAGGAGCTTTCCAAAGCAGGGAATAAAAATAAACCAGACCAGCTAGCGGACATGGAGGATATCAAATCTGCTTTGTTACCTATTCAGGGAGCGTTGGAAGAATTATCTAAGCAGGTACAATCTTTTGGCATTACATGTAGTCAAATGCTAGAAAGAATGGACAGAACTGAAGCCAGAATATCTGAAAATGAAGATAAAATAACACTGCTGACTAAAAAATCTGATACTCATGACTTGGACATACAATTTATGCAAACAAAAATCCTGGACCTCGAGGCGAGATCCAGGAGAAATAATATAATTATCAGAGGGATACCTGAAAATATCCAATACAATGATATAATTCCTTCCATTATGCAAAAATTTACAATATTGATTAATGATTCTGACATAGCTAAACAAATAATAATAGAAAGAGCTCATAGAGCTTTGAGAGAAATGCAAGCATCCAATATATCAAGACCAGTCTATGTCAAAATTCTTAATTACCAAGATGTTAATAAAATAATAATGGCTGTTAAAAAGAACGGAGGTTATATTATGTGGAATAGCAATAAAGTTTCTGTGGCTCACGATTTACCCCTTCAAATAAGACAAGCTAGACAAGCTTTATCTGCTTACTGTAAATTTCTTATTGAAAAACAGATTAAATTTCAAATGAAGTATCCCAATACATTAATGTTTACAGTCGAGGGATATAAATATGCAGTTTCCACAAAAAAAGAAGCAAAATCTACCTTTTTGAAGTTATTAAAAGTCTTGCCTGCTTCAGAGAGCTAATATGGCCTTCTGTTGGGACTGTTACAACAACAGAGGTTGGATTCATGTTTTGCTTTAATCCAAGGCTTCTAAATCCTTTGTGTAAAGTTTTGGTTCTGCAGGCCTCTTTCTAATCTGATAAGGACTTTTTTCATCGCTGGATCGTTTACGAGCCATTCACGAGTTTTTATGGCTCTCACGAACTCTTCCTCATCACAAAGTTACAGGAAATGCTTCTTTTGTTGTCCTAGGGCCGGTTTTGAAGTGGCGCATCTGGAAGTCCGCTCGTTTAAAGGGTCCCTCATCGCGAACTCGATGGCAGTTTCTCAGGTTTGGGAAACTGAAAAAACTCTGTGAAAGAATGTAAAATGACTATTACAGCACAAGTGCTTATATTTTAAACACATAGGAAACACTGAACTGTCTTATATAATACATCTAATTATTTAGGTATCCGGGTATTTTTTGAAATTGCAGTGCTTATTTAATAGTGTGGTGAGAGCATATATAGCTTTAATTTTAGTCCTAATATAAAGTTTATATGCAGTTAGTGAGTGGTCAGGTTTGATGTCATAACACAAAGGACTGTGATTTTGTTTTAATTGCTGTGGTTATTGCTGTTTTGACAATTGCTGACTACTCTGAGATTCCTTGTGTTTGTTTAAGCTCTCAGATTCTAGTTAATTTAATGACATTTGATTCACTGTGTGTTTTCTCCACAGGGAACAAACAAAAGAGAATGCATTTTTAAACATCACAGTATTAACATTAAGGAATTTCTTAGGAAATGTGTGTCCAGTCATTCACTGAAAATTAAAACAAACTGTGCATGTAAGATCTTTGCATAACAGCACATGTGAAACCATCATACAGAGTAAATGCTGAAGTGTATTTGTTTACAATAGTACATACAGTATAGATTGTCTACAAACAATTACTGTAATTTATATTATGGTTTAGTGTCCCATGTTTTGACTTTATGGGGTTTTGGAAAATTGTCTTTTAGTTATTCTTAAGATGTATGATGTTTATATTACAGGAAAGTATCAGTTTTTCTATTCACGGAATGTTTTTAATAGGACACAACTTATTATTATTATCATTAGATATTTGAAGTGTTTGGAGAGGAATGATAAGAATAATTTATGTTGTTAATATTTTTTTCCTTGACATTATTTCCGAAATTGATGAAACAAGAGATGTAGATGTTTAGCAGTGTTTAATAGGGAATGTTTAGTTTAGGCTTTGTAGATTTAGTGGTAGTAGTCATAGGTTTTTTGCATGATATAGTGGTAATATATTTTAATCTAAAGAACATTTATTTAGTAATGTTATTAATCCCTATAATGTTTAACAATGTGGAAAATCTATGTATGTCCTGGTCCAGGGGTTTAGTGGGTAGGCACTGGTGTGAGACGGGATTTCAACAATGCTTCCAGAAAGTATATCATTTGAAAAAATATTTGAATCTATTCGTTTTTTTCCAGTGTAAACCATATTTGAATCAATTAAAGGTCGTACTATGTGGGAAATAGATTCATGGAATACGAATGGGCTCCAGAACTTGAAAAAGAGGAAACTGTTTCTTCATTTATTTTTGCAGGCTAGGGCATGTTTTATTTTACTTCAAGAAACTCATTTGACTAATGATCAATGGGCAGTTATTAGGGAAAGGAAAAAATGAATCAGAGAGGTCATAGCTTTGGAAGGTAAAACTAATAGTGCGGGGGTCGCAATAGTTATAAAGAGCCAATACCAAGAAAAAATTCTAGACTTTAAAGTAGATAAGGAGGGAAGATGGTGTTACGTGATTCTGTTATCTAATCACTATGATAAACCTATTTTACTTCTTAATATATATGCACCATGTAACAATCAACACCTTTTTATACTATCACTTTATTCCATTTTGAATCAATATAATAATCACTACATAATTATAGGAGGCGACTGGAATTCATATCAAGATCCTAAACTGGATAAATCAAGTGTCTATAGGTCATTTAATACTCAAGCAGGAATAGCTTTGAGTGAACTTAAAGCTGACTTTAGATTGTATGACCCTTTTAAATACGTAAGCAATCAGTTTAATACAAATAATTTTACATTCTATTCAACATGCCACAAAATGTGGTCTAGAATATATTTTTTCTTGATTTCAGAAAGTTTAATTATTCTAGACCCCAGTGTTACTGTACAGGTTCGGTACTTATCAGATCATTCTAAAATTACTTTAAATTTTAATAAAGACCCCAAAAATAGCTTATCACATAGAGGATACAATTGGACCCTAAATCCAAATTTATTAAATAAAGAGGATATAATTCAGGAAACTCAGGCTATTCTTGATCTTCTATTAGTTAGTCTATCTAAACAACAACATTTACCCGACATTGCATGGGCAACAACCAAAGCACAAGTAAGAGGGATTTTTTTGCAAAAAGCTACCTATTATAAAAGAATTCAAAATAGTGATATGCAAAGGCTGGAAACCAAAATCAAGTCATTAGAACAGGATTTATTTAGAAATTTAACCAGCAAACAGAAAAAGAACTATTAAAATGTCAAAAGGAGCTCTTTTTGATCCAAAATAGTAGGTTGTCCTTTTATGAGCATAGATTGTTGGCAAAATATGCTAATCATATTCAAACGCCTTCAAGGGCATTAGTTAGAATTATTAATCAATCGAAAGTCCCTTTGCAGATCACTGAAATACAGTTTAAAAACAATAGATATACAAAATCTGAAGATATTATGAGCATTTTTGAAATGATTTACTCTCAGCTTTACAGTGATAGACAGGAATCTTCTAAGAATAGGATTAATAATGACTTTTTGCAAAAAATTAATTTTCCAAAAATTAACGATAACTCTCAAAAAGATTTAATTAAGCCAATTTCCTCTGGGGAAATAATAGAAACAATTAAAAAGTTGAAATCTCATAAAGCACCAGGTCCGGATGGATTGACCGCAGAATTTTATAAAACTTTTTGTGACTCCTTTGGCAAGATACTTCCACATATATTTAATTATATAATTAATAATGGAATTAGTGATCCTCACTTTAATGCATCCAGAACAATTCTTATTCCCAAAGAAAACACTGACTTACATAACCCGGACAATTATAGACCTATCTCTCTTTTAAATATTGACATGAAAATTTTGACATCTATCTTAGCTAATAGATTGAAGAAAGTAATAGACTTAATAATATCCAATGAACAGGCCGGATTTATGAATGCCAGACAAACTACTGACAATACCTTATCATTACATACATTAATTTCATATGCTTGTCAAAAAAATATTAATGTTTATGCTCTCATTATTGATGCACAAAAAGCATTTGATAGAGTTAATTTGAACTTTCTGTTCGATCTTTTATCATACTTTAATATACCTCAAGAATTTATTTTAATGTTACAAATATTATATAATAACCCATATACAACTTTATACATTAATAAAAATTTTTCTAAAAGAATACAAATTAAGAATGGAACTCATCAGGGCTGTCCCTTATCCCCTATATTATTTAATCTATATTTAGAACCACTGTTATTACATATTAAGCAAAATATATACCATAACGTCCCAATAGTTTATGGCACTAAGATATCTATGGCTGCCTTTGCTGATGACCTCAATATTTATTGTATGAATCCAATTTCAGATACCAAAAAAATACTAAAAGCAGTGGAAGATTTTGCTGATGTATCCAACTACAAGATAAATCTTAAAAGAAACAACTTATTTCCTTTGAAAACACCGAAACCTTTTTCTCTTTTACCATTGGTAGGACAAATTAAATTGGAGAATAAGATAAAGTACTTGGGTGTTATCTTTTCTACGGATAACAGAGATTTCTATGTGAATAATGTCAAGTTGCTTTGGGATCAGATATTGTCCGATTTAAGAAGATGGAATCATTTGAAATTACCAACAATGGCAAACGTTTTAATAATTAAAATGAATGTGTTACCCAGAATTTTGTACATTTTTAGAACTACTCAAGTTTTGATCCCCAGGAAATTTTTCAAACAAATTCACATGGAATCGGCTAAATTTATATGGGAACCTAAGAAGACTAGAATATCATATGATAAATTGATGACTCCGAAAAATAAAGGAGGCCTAGATCTACCTAATTTTGAAATGTATTACTTAATAATAAATTCTAATAGAATTTTAAGAATAGCTTACTATGAGATATCTAGTAATAAATGGTCACCCAAATGGGTAGTTATGAATCATAAACATGTTGTAAGTTTGAATATTAACCCGAAAGCTTTACCTTTTTTAAGTAAAGATTCTTTTAAATTATTTCCTTTAATGGAGCGTATTAGAGTATATATAAGTCTAATACAAAATATTTTCCAATCATTAAATCTCTTACAGCACATGATGACTTTTCAACCCTTTCATAAGAACCCAAATTTGAAAATTAATAACCAAGTAACAGATCTTAAAAAATATCCACTTATAATTAATCTAACTTTACTTGAAATATATCCATATCTTAACCATTCAGTTCATGATATGTTGCAGGGGATGAATCTTCCTAAATCTTATTTAATAATATTGAGACAATTGAAGGATCTCTCTGTAAATTACTTCATAGACTTTAAAATTGATGAGGACATTTTAACTACTTGTTCAAACTTATGGTTAACTCTTAGACAAGATATCAAATTTATTACCTCTACAAGTGAACTGATAAAAGAGCTGAAATATCAAAAGCAAATACTTTTGTCAAAATATTGGAAGGATAAAATACCATTGATAGAAGATAACAAAATACTAAAGGCAATTAACTTAACAATAAAATCAGTTTCTCTTCAAAAATTAATATTTACACAATTGATGATATTTAATAATGCCTACTATACACGCCTTAGCTTGCATAAATTAAATTCGAAAAACTCGCCCAAATGTCCATACTGTAAAGATCAAACGGCGGACCTCTTGCACATGTTCTGGAGCTGTAAATGTATTTACAAACTTTGGAATTCCTTAAAAATTCAACTACAAAAGATGGGATGTCAACATTCTACACTTTCTTGGGAATTTATGATACTACATATTCCTTCTAATAATTTGAATAAAACTCAAATGATTATACTTATGAATATTTTTTTATTAATGAAACTTTATATAGCTACAAATTGGTTGACTCCATTTCAAACTTCGTGGGAAAACTTTAAAGGTTTAGCCATGAAACATATTCTAGCACATAAACTTTTAATTAAAGATAATAAAAGGAACATTAATAACCCGAAGGTGTGGGAACAAATTTTCAATATTATATTAGCTTAATGTACCGAACTCAGCTCAATCCCAGGACAGGCATACTTGATGTGAAAGTTGGTAAGAACAATTCATTCTAATGATAGTAGATTCTTTTTTGTTTAACGGATGGAAGCATTCATGTAAATAATGTACATAGTTTGTAGTATGGGTATTACTAGTTTAATTTGGGTATTATTTGTATTTTCTTTTCTTTGCTGTTTTCTTTGTTGTATGGAAAATTGGTAAAATAATAAAGATTTATTATGGAAAAAAAAATGCATTGTTAACCAGAGCTAGTGTTAGTCCTGAGACTCAAGTTTCATTGTTGGGTATTCTCTCCTAATACGATTGTAAGATCTTAATTATTGGATTTAAAACATGTACTTATGTACTTAAACTATAGTTAGATCCTGAATGTCAGCATGCTAAAAGTATAATGACAGAAGTATGGTTAGATCCTGAAGGTCAACATAATAAAAGTAAAAGGACAGAATTATTAGGCTCTGATAAATTTAAAATGGAATTGCCTGTTTCTTTATTTAAGGTGATGTATCAGTTTTATACTAACAATGTTAAAAAATGTATTGTACTGTTAGAAAGATTGGTTCCGAAATGAAACAATGATTAAAAATGAATAAATATGTGTTAAATTCTGGTAACAGAAAGTATTAGCTGTAAACATACATGTTCTAATAATGAAAAAGAGGAGGCTTTTTAATATATTTTATTTATTTAATTATACTTTGCTGGCTGGGTTAGTACAATTTAAATGGCAACTTCTTTTCAGGGGAGAGCTAAGGTGGTATTCATTCTGACAAGGGAAAATTTGGCTGGGGGAGTTCCTGGCTGGGTTAATACAATTTAAACAGCAATTTCTTTTCAGGGGAGACCTAAAGTGGTATTCATACTGACAAGGGAAAATTTGGCCAGGGCCATTGGGAACTCACCCTATTCTTTTTGCCCCATTGCTATCTCCTGCAATATGTCAGTGAATACAGTGGATATAAAAAGTGTACACACCCCTGTTAAAGTACCATTTTTTTGTAATATAAAAAAGTGAGACCACAATAAATCATTTCAAAACTTTACCCACTATTGATTTGACCTATAACCTGTACAATTCAATTGAAAAACAAACACATCTGTTAGGGGAAAAGATATAAAAAATAAAAAACGTACAATAAGCTGGTTGCATAAGTATGCACACCCTTAAACTAATACTGTGTTGAAGCATCTTTTGATTTAATCATAGCATTCAGTCTTTTTGGGTACATACCTGCCATCACTTAAACAGACTCTGATTAACCCCAAATAAAGTTCAGCTGTCCTACTAGGATTTCCCTGAGATTTACTCAGTTGACTGGTACAGCAAAAGCTATGGTTCACAGAGAGCTTACAAATCATCATAGGGATCTCATTGTTGAAGGGTATCAGTCAGGAGAATGGTACAAAACATTTCCACAGCATTGGATATATCATGGAACACAATGAAGACAGTCAACAAAAAGTGGAGAAAATATGGGACCAACAGTGGTGTTACAAAGAACTGGACGTCCTCCAAAAAGTGATGAAAAGACAAGATGAAAACTGGTCAGGGAGGCTGCCACAAGACCTACAGCAACACTGAAGGAGCTGCAGGAATATCTGGCAAGTACTACTTGTGACAACAATCTCCTGTATTCACCATATGTCTGGGCTATGGGGTAGGGTTGCAAGACTGAAGCCTTGTCTTACACAGAAAAACATCCAGGCCTGGCTAAAATTTGAAAAAAAGCAATACGTCAAGTCTCCCAAAAGCATGTGGGAAAATGTGTTATAGTCTGATGAGACCAAGGTTGAACTTTTTGGCCGCAATTCCAAAAGGTACATTTGGAGCAAAAACAGCACTTTGCATCACCAAAAGAACATCATCCCCACAGTGAAGCAGGATGGTGACAGTATAATACTTGGAGTTCCTCTTCTTCAGCTTTTGGTCAAAAACCTTCAGGTGTCTGCTAGAAAGCTGAAGACAAAGAGGAATTTCACCTTTCAACACAACAATGACCCTAAGCATGCATCCAAATCATCAAAAGAATGGCTTCACCAGAAGAAAATTAAAGTTTTGGAATGGCCCAGCCAGAGCCCAGACCTAAATCCAACAGAAAATCTGCAGGCTGACATGAAGAGGGCTGTTTACAAGAGATGCCCTCGCAATCTGACAGATTTGGAGCGCTTTTGCAAGGAAGAGTGGACAAATATTGCCTAGTCAAGATGTGCCATGCTGATAGACTCCTACCCAAAAAGACTGAATGGTATAATTAAATCAAAAGGTGCTTCAAAAGTATTAGTTTATGGGTCTGCACACTTATGTAACCAGCTTATTGTAAATTTTTTATTTTTTTATATTTTTCCACCAAACAGATTTGTTTGTTTTTCAATTGAATTGTACAGGTTATAGGTCACATTAAAGGTGGGAAAAGTTTTGAAATTATGTATTGTGGTCTCATTTTTTATATCTCAAAAACCTGTCATTTTAACAGGGGTGTGTACACTTTTTATATCCAGTGTAATTGCAGGAAGTAAGGAGTGAGAGGATAATGGTGCTTTATTAGAGGCTACAGAAAAAGATATTATTTTTTGTTACAATTTTGAACAATGGCACTTTATTAACAGACGATATGAAAAAAAAATTATGAAGAACCTAAAGGAGAAAATGTTATTTCATGAGGTCAAATTGTGTTAAAACTGGAGAATGATGGTTTAGTCAACAATAAATATGCTGAATAGAAAGTGGGTCTATATTAGAAGTTCAGAGTTTGAAAACTTTGAATCTCATATGATCAACATCATATGAGTGAACTTTTCAAACATCGAACCTTTCAAAAGAGATCGCCGTAGGGAATATTTCCCTTCACTTCAATGTAGTGCAATCTCGGAGTTGGTATATTTAAGTAGTGGGAGGCGTGGGAAGTGCAGGGTGGCTTGCTCCCTGCACAGAGCGTTCAGGTAGGTTTTTTGTTTTTAGTTTGTTTATATTTTATGTTTGATGTTTGAAAACTTCACTCATATGGAGTCGATCATATGAGATTCGAAGTTTTCAGACTTCAACATATAATACAGTCTCATAGAAAGTACTGCAGTTCATTAAAGAACAGTGCACACAGATGAACTGTTTTGGTGGTGGAGAGAAGGAAGTGCAGGTGGTTTGTCACAAACAAAAAAATGGTAGCTATGAATTCTTAAGGTTCTGTGCAAAAATAATTTGAAAACTGCTCAGTTTTGCCTAATGCAAGAATTTCTTTGACAGCAAACCTGCTATTAACACATGTGAAGTATAGGCCAGTATAATATTGTATCTTGGTATTTCTGTAGTGGATCATAGAACATTAAAACATACTGGAAGAGGCAGCTTGTGTGAGTTGACTTTTGAAAATATTTCAGCTCCATCTCATTTTCTGCAGATATGTGATTTAAAACAACTGTATACATCATGGATACATTGCATCTTCCAAGCAATGAACATGCTAATTGTACAATTTCATACTGCTGATATGGTGGATAATGAAGCTTTAAAATACTTTTCTTTACTTATTGTCAAAAACATATATGAAGTTATGTATGAAAAGAGGAATATTTGGAATTGGTTATGGAAACTTTTGGTAACACTTAAAATTACAGAGGGAAAATTGTGCAAACACCAAGTGCAGTAAATTTAGCTGGTAGTGTTTCATATGAATACTGCAGAAATCAGCCCAATACATTTTTCTTCTCTGTCTCTAGTACTTATCTCATTTAAACATGTATTAAGAGAAAGTGTTCGAATGCAGAGTGAAAGGTCATGTGAAAGATGCTGTAAAATTGTAAATGTGCAGAGCATTTTTATGTCGATTGCTCCATTATAAAAGAGATTGAAGAAAAAGAATTGGGAAAAATTTCTACAATAAAATTTCTACAATAAATGAAAAAAAAGTATTACTTTTGTAAAGCAAGTGGTCTAGATGGGGAGGCTTACACAGTACTGGTTATTAAGTAGAAGAAGAAGATTTGAAGGAAGTAAAAATGGGTGAAAGTTTAGAAGTTGATCTTAATAACGGTAATGAGGGGAAACATATCATGATCAGAAAGCAGGATAAAAAAATGAGACAAACTATAAAAACACTGATGAAAAAGGAAATAATAACTTGCTGCTCTTCAGTTTTAATGTGGATTATATGATAAATGAACACAGATGTATTTGATTTCTGCCCTTTTGTAATATTTTTAAAACTGATATTATTTGTTTACTAGATATCAGAAAATTGTCTCTACAGTTGCAAATGCAAGTACTGATGGAAAACAACTTCTCTGGTGTTTTGGTGCAAATTTAGAGAAAGAAATAGATGCTTTATTACAAAGTGAGTTAAAACTACTGGATGTAGTAATAGCAATTCCAAATAAATTACTGATATGTGATTTCAGAATCAGAATGGCTAATATATCTTTCCACAAATAGTACAGAAAGAAAATATTTATTCAGAATGGGAAAAAATGCATGGATGTGGTAAATATCAGAATAATAACATTGGGGACGAGAGCTTTCACTTGAGAAAACATAAAGCTAAAATTTCAAATGAAAATAAAATAATTGCAGTTGTACTATGGCATGGACAGTCACCTTTAGGAAAAGTATGGTACCAATATAGAGGACAGAAAATTTGGTTGCAGAGATAGATTATTTTGCTTATTCATATGGCTGTGTTGTAGGAACTTCTAGACTTATATGACTTTTAGTTAAAGACCCAAAGGCTATACTGCTTGATGTTCATAAAAGTAGTTCACTTACAAGAAAAGGAAAAGGTGTTAACAATTAAATTGCTTTGTGATTAATTCAAACAAATGGAAATGTGAGTCAAGTAATTTGTAGAAAAAACATTAGTAGGATTCAATAAACTCTGTGTAGGCTTCAAGAGAAGTCTACATGAAATTTGTGTGCATGGTGAGCAGCAGCAGTGACTACATATTCATGCCGCACACCAATTTTAAATGCAAACAAGCACACTGTTGCTGGCCAGGAAACCTTGTAAAGCAACATGAATAAACTTGTGAAACTTAGAGCACACTAGGTTAACAGCATTGCATGGAATGCCACACTGATTATCAGGGTTTATCATACAGCAATGTATATGGTTCAAACACAGTACAGGACAGTGTATATATTGCAGAGTATTGTGGGATCCAATTTCAGGCATTCTGTATGAAAGTTGTGGAAATGATCTGTAAGAGTACATGGGCTGACATTTAAAATAAACAGACAATGAAAATGTGTGTATTCAATAGGGACACACAGATGAATTGTTGGAAAGAACACTAGGGAAAGAGGACAGCTGAAGCATTGTAATGTACAGCAGATGAGAGCATGTACATTGAAGACATTTGTAGAAGGAACACTAATCACATATTGACATGGTACAGTATGGACTGCGCAGTGAAAATGTATATTATGTGACTGTCAGACAAGGTGACATAATGGAGATGATGTCTTTGTGATGAACAGTGGAGAGGACATCTATCAGGGATGTTACATACAATTGGGGATGAGTGCATATTGTGAAGCTGTGCAAACAGATTTTCTTGAATATGACTGTAATGTCAGCAAAGGTCTCCACCAAGTGGGACATAGTTATAGGCTGATGGACAACAAAAAATCATGCACAATCATGGGCAATATCAGCATAATAACACCAGTAATCCCATCTCTCTGACATAACATATGTGATTCTGAGTGATCATAGATGGATCTGGATAAACACGCTCATACAACTATTATGTCAGCAATCTATACGCGTAATGAAGCACACTGTCCTGACACTGTAATATCTGCTGGAGGTGTTAGGAGGATTTACCATTTTGCCTGTATGTGATATTATGATCAATGCAGGCTAGTTAACAGGTATGCATGGTAAATATATATATATATATATATATATATATATATATATATATATATATATATATATGTGTGTGTGTGTGTGTGTGTGTGTGTGTGTGTGTGTGTGTGTGTGTATGTGTATTGTAAAATACACACTGTCATGAATGTAACCTATGATATCAATGTTGTCAAACAGCTATGCATGCACTGTGTGCATCACTGGAACAGATATCACACATGCATCTAGTATAATACCTTGGTGGGAATTCCACAACATCAGACAGTAATGTTTATACAACAAAAAGAATACCCAGGAATGGCCAGTAAGAAGTGTGGCAGCTTACTGTGGCAAAGGTGGTACACTTCAGTTACACATTACTGGAAGATGTCTAGGGAGGTACATAAAGAAGGGTGCATTGTACTCAGTTATAGGTGTGGATAAGGCTGGAACCTCTGAAGGTATTATAGCCTTTGATGTGGATGTCCTGCACATACTTAGTAGTTGTGTCACATATAAGGGAGTAGTACACACTTTGGCCACATGCAGATGGATGTTCCACATACCATCTACCCCTGGACGCATGTCACATATCAATTGGTCTACTTATATAGGGTGTGATGTCTACATTATCCTTGGGATGTGCATTTGTTTTCATAATGTAACAAATCATCCTGTATTTTTGTTTCACCTCATATGTTGGCATGGCTGTGGCAGCAATATTTGATGTTTGTTGATACTATCTGTCGTATACTAATATCACAGTTGGAGTCAGTGATTGCCCATAATCTGTAGTCCTCCAGACAGCTGCTTGGACAAAGGATGTGTATGTCATTCTTGATATCTGTGACTTAAATAATGTACAGGAAAGGGCTTAGCAGACAGACATGATGTATGGACATGATCACTGGACCCCAGACATAGGTCATTTCACACATTTCAGCATATTTAGATGCAATGTATGTGATCTAGTGGTCTACCCACTTGGTCATATAGGTGCTTATGGCCACATCTCAGAGTGTTGAGTGAATACCTCAGTGTGGATTTATGTCAAATGCCTTGGCCTGGTCTAGTTCCATAGGATGATAGTGCTGTCATCATGTATGCCCTAGGTGGCCTCTTTGAGGACTTCTAATAGATGTAACAGACATGAATGTAGCACTAACAACTCACGCATATCTGTTGCACACAGCCGGGATACTACTAGTGTCCATTTAGAAAAGGTCCATGATGACATGTTGGAGGAGAGTCAAGATGTGTCTATATATGCATGCATCAAGTGCTG
This sequence comes from Protopterus annectens, assembly GCF_019279795.1. Taxonomy (NCBI): domain Eukaryota; kingdom Metazoa; phylum Chordata; order Ceratodontiformes; family Protopteridae; genus Protopterus; species Protopterus annectens. The sequence goes on along the minus strand of NC_056733.1, from coordinate 362,116,911 downwards.
CCACCCCATCTCAGATGGATGCATGTTGATGTGCACCCTTCTACTGGAACATTGTTCATCTGCAGGGTGTGTTGAAGTGTGCATCCAACCATGTCAGGTAAGTGTATGTTCTGAGTCACACTACAGGTGATCTGCGATGTTGTCGCAACCCAATGATTCTGTGTGATAAGCCTGGATCTGGCCTAGGGTTTGAACACAATCCCTCACTCATATATTCTTAAGAAACTCTCCCAGCTGGGGAATAAGTCTTACATCACTAGATGTTTAACCAATTGGCTCACCGATAGAACACATACTGTGAAAGTTGGTGAATCAACTTCTACCAGTAGAGCTGTCAACATTGGCATACAGCAAGGATCTGTGCTGGGATCTTTACTGTTTGGAATCAATTTCTCAACAGTCCAAGCTAGGATATATGGCCTTTGGCTTACCAAGTTTGCTGATTCTTGCATATTTGGTAAAATCATTGAGTCCACCAATTATGTTAACATACTACAGGTGGGGCTAACACAGACAAATGATTGGTGCCAAAGCCAGGCAGTCTACAAATAAATGCATAAATGTGTCATTATTTTGACCTTCTCCAAAGTGGAATTTCCCACTAATTACAGCATTGACAACATTTCCCCTATGCTGAAACACAGTGGTGCAAGACCTGGGAACACACATAGCAATCTGAACTATGACCACCGAGTGCCCACAGTGGCATGGAAAGGCTTTTTCATGCACCTCAAAAGACAGGCCATTATATCCAGATCTGGAGATGATATAACAGCACTATACTCAAATCTCATCAGAACACTAATAGAGTATAATGCTCCCTTTTGCATGTACCTCACCAGACATTTGCAGGAGCTGGGAGACCACAATGTTTTTTCAACAAGAAAATATAGGGCCTGCAAACCATGCCATGATGTATGTGGATACACTGAAACCCCTATCACTGTAATCTGTATCATATAGGATGAGGTGACTTGTGCCTAGCCTACATGCCAGTCTCTGATCCTGCCCTGATGGGAATACTGCATATCTGCAAATCAGCTATAGTAGATGACATCAGCAGAGTCTGGTGACAGGAAAATGGTAATAGCAATATCCCACATGCTGGTGTAAAATGTTCTGTCTGATATTATGCAATTGCACACACAATCACACCAGTTGACTGCAGTGTGAACAGAACTCTTACCTATGTAAGTACACCAACTACAGAACTCTGTATTCAATGCATGTGCCACAGCTCAAGTATGGTTTGGAGAGTATCAGACAACAGATTACAGGTGATGACATCAGCAGTGTCTGGTGAAATGAAAATGGTAATAGCAGTGTCCCACATGCTGGTATAAAATGCTCTCACTAATGTCAAGCAAGTGCATAAACACACACACACACACACACACACACACACACACACACACACACACACACACACACACACACACACACACACACACACACACCAGTTGACTGGAGTGAGAACCAAACTCCTTCTTATCTAAGTACACAGACTACATAACTCTGTATTTAAGACAAGCACCAGAGTTTAAGTCTGACTTAGAGAGTGGCAGACAACAGTTATAGGTGATGACATCAGCAATATCTTGTGAAGAGAAAATAGATAGCAGTCTCATACATGCTAGTGTAACATGTTCTCTCTATTGTCAAGTAAATGCACAAACGTACACACCCCAGTTGACTGCAGTGAGAACAAAACTCTGACCTAGATAAGTACAAAGACTACAGAACTGTGTATTTAGAGGAAGTGCCACAGTTGAAGTCTTATTTGGAAAGTGTCAGACAACAATTTATAGGTGATGACAACAGCAGTGTCTGAGAAAGAGAAGATGGTGATAGCAGTGTCCCACATGCTGGTGTAAAATGGTCTCTCTAATTTCAATCAATTGCACAATATACAGACCCCAGTTAACTACAATGAGAACAAAACTCCTGCCCATCTAAGTACAAATACTACAGAACTCAGTACTTTTTGTAAGCACCACAGCACAAGTCTGACTTCTACAAGGCTGCAGTACAACTTATAGTGGATGACATCAGCAGTGGATGTTAGAGAGAAGATGTTGGGAGGCCTGCATGAAATGCATTTGTAGGCCTGTGCAAGTGTCAAACTATTGGCAAACCATGGAATTGGAGTGATAATGGTAGGTTACACAGTTATGCGCCTCTGACTCCATAGACACACACACACACACACACACACACACACACACACACACACACACACACACACACACACACACACCTCCCAGATGGCTGCAGGGAGAACATAATGCCTACCTAAGTACACAGCCTACATAACTCAATACTTTACATAGGTTCCATAGCACAAGCTAGACTTTTATAAGGCTGCACAATTACATCAGCAGTGGATGTTGGAGAGAAGATGTTGGGAGGCCTGCATGAAATGGATACCTAGCCAAGTAAAACTGTCAAGATATTAACATTATGCATAGCATAGATTGATAAGTGTGTAATATGTAGTATTTAGTGGCTGTGTTTCCAATGTGCATGTCTACTTTAAGAGACAGCTTTGCAAACTATATGCAGCAGGTGTCGACATTACTACAAGTACTCAAAAATCCCAATGTATACTGTCATTCTAAAGATGTGCATAGTATATAAGACAACATTTGTTATTTATTTATGTAGTGTAGTTGATATATTTGTGAGTAAGTACTGAGAGACTAAGGTTGTAGTTCATGGGAAGGTAAAAGATGGCCGCATTGTAACCATGTGTTCTTTTCATAGATAGTTCCTTCATTTTGTTTGTGTTTCCACATGTAGTTTCAAAGCACAAACAGTAAATGGACAGCAAACAGAAGTAATACATACTGTTGTCCACTTTGCATAGTGCAGTGCTGAGCACACACACACACACACACACACACACACACACACACACACACGTACATTATTTGTGCATGTGAGATACACATTTCTACCACTCTCCATGTTTGTAAATACTTAAGCAGTGCACAAATGTGAGCCTCATTGCTGAAATTCTGAGAGTTTTCAGTAATGAGGGTATGAAACACACCTGCTGCTTAGCTGACTCTGTGGCAGCAAGTTAAATACATTTACTCATTTTTTTTGAGCCCAGATGATATAGGGTTGAAATTCAGGTGTAGGTAATACTTTTACATAGATTGTGATAATGCAATGAGATTATACTTCACAACACATTCACCATGTGTTATTGTGTACTGATATAGTGAAGCATGTTTAAGTGGCATTGCATGAAGGTAACTGCATCACAGAAGAGCCGTTCACCCTCACATATCATTGGTGGGCAATGCCAGACTATGTGCATACATAGAGGCCAAAAAAGTGAAGGTCTCCATTGGCATTTTCTGGCATTTTCTTATGTGTGTTGTGTTTGATTCTATTTTTTGACCAGATTATAGGTGTAAAAATGGGGTAGATATGAAAGTGGTGAAATGGGGGCAAGCAGGGGGAAGAACAAAGGGAAAACAATATAGGAATGTGCATGAGAGAGGTAAGAAAGAACTATCCATTTTTCAACAGTGTAAAATGAAAATATGTACAGCCTATTAGCTGAATTTGGACTGTCACCGCTACAAAGATGGGTGACGACAATGCAATCATGTTGTATGGCCAACTGGGCCAAATCAAGCATGTCAAAAAAACATTTGTGTGAAACGGAGAGCTATGTATGAGGCAATTATTTTTTTGTGCGACAGGAGCCCATTTTTAAGGGACACAAAAAGTTGGTGGAAACACCAGGATTGGGGTGAGGGAAGGGACAAAGCAAGCCCATGCCTGTCAAACACAGGGTCAGTGAGAAACTAATCCTCATCCTCAGGATTGTCATGACTGTCTTCTTACTCTGCTGGCTGCTGAAGGGCTTGACCTCTTCTCCTCCTAAGGACCATGAGGGAGAGCAACCTTTCCATCCAGCATAGGTGTACACCAATAGTGTGGTGCATGACTCCATGCACCAATCCTAGCATCTCCTGGTGGGTGATGAAATACCCACCTCTGCCAGTACTCCTGAAAGGTACCACAGTGCCAGCTTCCAGAGTAGTGCTACTTGAGGGAACAGGTAGCACAGGGGCAGCAGAGGCAGCACTGCCAGGTGGGGTTCCAGATGTGCTGGGTGTCAGTGCTGGAGCCAGTGGAGTGGGGGTAGACTGAGCCACTGTGAAGTATTTAGTGATTTGTTACAGATAGATGACATGGAGACATTTTGATGACACATAATAGAGAATAAAAAAAGAGATAAGGGTTGGGATGACAGAAAAAAGAAATAAAATTAGTACCATCATATGTGACGTACAATGCATTATCATGATAATACAACTATTTTATCTGAAGTTTTACATTTAAGTATACTTCCTAACAACTACAGACTATAATTACGGATTGCTCAAAGTAATCCTTGCAATGTGCAGATATTGCACATATGCTTGGTCTAATTGTACAAGTTAGAGTTAACAGCAGGGCATTTATGCCAGGTGTGTAGAATTTAATTTATGCTCAGAAAATGGATTCCTCTCCAAAAATATTTATTGCAGATAATCCAAATCACATGAAAAGCAAACAAAAACTCTACCAAATTAGGATTAAGCCACCATAAGTGCTTTTGTCCCCAAAAATACACATTAACATGGAACTTCATCAGATGGCAGCAAAAAGAAATCATATTCTTTAAATACATTTGTTGTGTGACATCACTTCTCCCCAGAAAGACAGATAAAGAAAATAACCACAACTCATGCATTTTAAAAGTCAGCAATTTATTATCTTTTTATTTTTTATTTTTACTTTCTATTATACATTTTTTAACATATACTTTTAAAAATGTTGCTTTATAGGATGCATGCATATTTATGTTTTATGGTCTGATTATTTATAATTGCTGACTTCTAAAATGCATGACTTGTGGTTATTTTCTTTATCTGTCTTTCCGGGTGGGAACTGATGTCACACAACAAATGTATTTAAAGGATATGATTTCTTTTTGCTGCCATCTGATGAAGTTCCATGTTAATGTGTATTTTTGTGGACAAAAGCGCTTATGGTGGCTTGATCCTCACTCGGTGGAGTTTTTGTTTGCTTTCCATGTGATTTGGATTATCTGCAATAAATATGTTTGGAGAGGAAACCATTTGCTGAGCATTATCTTGGATTTTGTGGTTTTTGGATGTTTTGTTTCAGAATTTAATTTATGTAATGTTATTAAAGAATTGCAGTGTTGTGTAGTTGTTACTCATAGAATCTAACCCCCCACAACCTCTGACTACAATCCTACACTTAACCCCTAAAGTTGGTTTGTGCTACAGACTTATGCATGCATACTTCCTTTTACAGTTAGGCTATGCATGCTTACTTTACTACTGTACAAAAAAGAAAAAAACATTTTTCTTTAACTTTTAAAACTACAGTAATACTTCTCTTCATCTGCCTATATACCACTTGCTTCCCTCAGTCTCTTCAGATGATCAGCATGGGCTTGCCTATTTGCAACTATTTCAGAATTAGCTGTGAAAAGAAAATTAGCTGTGAAAAGAAAAGAAAAGAACAGATGAGCATTATGCATACCACTCATTCATTTATTTATTTTATGTATTTAGCTTTCTGTGTATTTTAAGTTATCTTTATTAGCATACTTACACAACTAAACATTGTAAATGAAAGTCCAAACTCCGTTCACTGCCCTCAGTGACAAGAATACACTTGAGCTTCCGTGTATATTCAAAAACAACGTACTAATTTATTAAAACTTGTACACAAAACATAGGTTAAGCACTTTCATCTATCAATACAGAGACTTCATCAGAACACTCCATTTTTCCCATGACAGGTTTAAATACAAATTACCAACCAATCCCCTTCATCTATCCATTACTGTCTGGTACTTCAATTCTGTATTTAAAGTGCTCAGTGCATTTATAGTTTTAACATAGCGATTGCCCTTTATTTGTTAAAAGTCAATTCCATCCTATGCTTACTTGAACTTAAATTTTGCTTGTACTATAACACCACAATCCTATCCTAACGCTAATTCTTGTAAACATATGTGTGCCATATGTCTACTATATTTCTAAATAAATACATCCCCATACATGTCTAATATATAACTAAACTATCATCTATACTTAAAATGTTTATAAAAAGAAGAAAGCAAACATCCAATAGTGACACTTTAAAAGAAAAGAGGTGGAAAAAATCCCCCCCCCCACTTTAACTCTTATTTTCTAATATGGGTTTAATGGATATACTATCAGTGATTCCTGACAACAGTCAGTATGATAATAAAACATTGAAGGACTTTATATACGAGTTTGGTAAAAAATTGAAGCTGTTAAAAAGTATACAATTTTAGATAATATTTATTTGAAAAAAATGTCTTGATTTAGGAATTGTACCAATGAGGCTAAGATTTTTTAAGCAACCTATTGGAATTGATATGAACGAGATTAACATGAGTGAATGTATGAAAATGTTTGACAACTTTGGATTTTCTTTTATGAAGTTTATAGTAGCGTGCAATGATAAGAAAATTTGTAGTCTTATGTCTGAGTTAGAACAATTGGATGATACCATTACACATGATTTATTGTATGATGAATATGAGATGTTTTATATCACACAGTACACATGGGTGGAGAATAACATTAAGAAACAATATGATAGGAAATGTAGAAAAATGAGAAGAGATTTGAAACAATACGAGAAGCATGAGGCCTATAGGTGGGGATCTAGTAAAGTAAAAATGAATCAAAATGTGGAGCGGGAAGACACAAATGAAAACAAAGATGTTAAATATCATAATTTGGATATGAGAGGGAGAAATAATAATAATTTGAATTGTTTAGAGAAAGGGAGGGGATGGCAAGGAAGGAACAACCAACTAAATTGGTTTCAGAAAAACTGGAAACAAAACAGTGGGGCAAAACAGCAGAAATACAGGGGCAGCACCAATTGGAAGAGAAATTGAGTATTGTTAAGTACATTTTAGTCTAGGTGAATTTAGTATTTTTAATTATACACAAATGGAACTAAAAAAGGATCACTTTTTATCTGTTTTCAAAAATAATAAAATATGTACCAAATAGTTCCATAAATATTGTTGATTATATAGTAGAATTCAAAAAATACATGAGAAAATTAAATTTAGCTCTGTATTTTAATAATGACAAGGAAATAACACAGCAGAACATTTTTAAGAGGAAAAGCACATTTGCCCCCCCCCCATGAACAACACTTTGGCTATCTTTGAAAAGGTAGTCATTGATGAACTATATGAGTATGGGAACAAATGTAAATTATTAAAAAAGAAATTCAATTTAGACTATAAAGAATTCCAACTATTGAAAGAAATACAGGGGAATAACAATATACGGGTTATGAAACCCGATAAAGGGGGAGGAGTGGTTGTATATGATTCTGCTGAATATGTTAATAAAGTCAACTTCATCCTATTAAATTCTGGAAATTATGGAATATCCTCCATATGTGAAGTAAATATAGGATATCATAAAATTGACTTATATTTGGAGGAATTCTTACTTGATGGTAGGATAGATACTGATATGTATAAATATTTGAAGGTGGAATATCCCATTATCAGTATAATTGTAGGTATCCCCAAGGTACACAAAAATACAATGGATCCCCCTTTCCATCCAATTAATTCTGGAAATAAATCCAAGACCTTCTCTTTCGGAACAGTAATAGACACTTGGTTAAAACCAATATATGATAAAATAGCTCACATTGTAATTGACTCTTGGGACTTTTTGGGTAGATTAGTCCCTGATTTGTGCAATCAGGATATTATTCTAGTAACCATAGATGTAGTTGACATCTTCTCTTGTATACCCAAAGCTGATGGGTTGAGAAGGTTTAGTAACAGTATAATAAAGTACGGTAGTTTGCCATGGGATACTACATCATTGATTTTGGAATTCATGGAAATTGTGTTAACGTACAACTACATATTGTTTGAGGGAGAATATTACAGGCAGTGTAAGGGGGTAGCAATGGGGGTGGCGTGTGCCCCCATTTTTGCAAATCTGGTCCTCTTTGATTGGCAAACTGAGTATATATTGCAAACTGCTTGGTGTGAAAATATTACCAGATATGTTAGATTCTTGGACAATATATTTATTATATGGAAAGGAGATGAAAGCAAGTTACAAGAATTTATTGGATACATAAATACCTCCAGTGAATATCTGAAATTTACATTTAATATGAACATGAATAACATTTTATATCTGGATACACACATTTATATTGAAAATGAAAAATTTAAGTCAAAAATATACAGAAAAGACACTTTCAGTAATTCTTATTTACAATATTCTAGTTGTCATCCAAATAGCCAAAAACATAGTATAATAAAAGGTCAGTTTATACGTGCTGCAAGAATGACTTCTGATTACACAGATATAGTAAAATAATTAAACCTTATAGGTAATATGTTTAGGGACAGAAGGTACCCCACACATTTAATAGAGGATACTAAAAATTACGTGAAAAATGAATGGGGTAAGAAATACAAACCAATTTTAGGTGCTGGGTTGATTAGAACGTTGGACAAAAATAAGGTAAAGGATGGTGAGGGTGCATCCAATTATAAGAGAGCTTGCATATTTCAACATGGACCATATGTACAAGACATAAGAAAAATAATAGAATCAAACTGGAACATTTTGAAAACTGAACATAATGTATATAAAATGATGGGAGAACAACTCTTGTTTGTTTCCAAAAATGGTAGAAACTTAAAAAGTGAATTGGAAAGGAAAATAGTAAAAAAGGAAGACACTGTTAAGAAGGCAGGCACCAGTAAATGTGGGCAATGTAATCAGTGTTGTCAAATAATACAGGTGCCCACTCTTATGTTGGAAGACACGAATAGAACTGAGGTTATATTTAAGAAAGGAAATTGTCATACCACGCATGTAGTTTATTTGGCTAAGTGTACAAAATGTCCATGTTATTATGTGGGCAAGACAGACAGATGCCTAAGGAATAGGATATATGATCATGGGTATTGTATCAGGACAAAGGATACAAAAAATGCCTTATGGAGGCATCTGAATGTCAGTAGGAGTTGTGAGACTTTTAAATTTGGCATATTGGAGTGTATTAAAACAAACCCTGGGGGGGGGTAATATAAGTAAGAGATTGGGTGAGAGGGAAACCAGATGGCAGATTAAGTTAAATGCTTCGGTTCACCCAGGGATCAATGATAGTATATCCATTAAACCCATATTAGAAAATAATAGTTAAAGTGGGGGGGGGGTATTTTTTTCACCTCCTTTCTTTTAAAGCGTCACTATTGGATGTTTGCTTTCTTCTTTTTATAAACATTTTAAGTATAGATGATAGTTTAGTTATATATTAGACATGTATGGGGACGTATCTATTTAGAAATAAAGTAGACATATGGCACACATATGTTTACAAGAAGAAGCGTTAGGATAGGATTGTGGTGTTATAGTACAAGCAAAATTTAAGTTCAAGTAAGTATAGGATGGAATTGACTTTTAACAAATAAAGGGCAATTGCTATGTTAAAACTATGAATGCACTGAGCACTTTAAATATGGAATTGAAGTACCAGACAGTAATGGATAGATGAAGGGGATTGGTTGGTAATTTGTATTTAAACCTGTCATGGGAAAAATGGAGTGTTCTGATGAAGTCTATGTATTGATAGATGAAATTGCTTAACTTATGTTTTTGTACAAATTTTAATAAATTAGTACATTGTTTTTGAATATACATGGAAGCTCAAGTGTATTCTTGTCACTGAGGGTAGTGAACGGAGTTTGGACTTTCATTTACAACTTTTATTTGTTGACTGTTCCTGTTTGGTGTGGAATTTCTATACTTACGCAACTGTTGGATATCACTAGTTTGAAACTCATCCATCTACTGGTTGAGTGTGTCCCTCTTGCACCTTTTTTGGTCATTGAAGTGGTGCCTACACTGTTTTCACGTTTGTGCGATGTTAAGCAGAGAGCAACAGTGCCAATCAGAGAGGAAGCAGTTTTTGAAATCGGAAGGTTAATCTCCCACTTGACAATAGTTTCAGTGGTGTCTGTTGCTGTAAGTGTTAGGTAATTTAACTTTGTTGATATGCATAGGGGGCATAAACTTCATGACCTGATACATATTTGTTTGGCTTTATACATTGCTAAAATTGATTTTTACAGTGTGGAATTCAAACCTTTTCTTAAGGGACAAAACATGTTCTTCTACAGTGGTGATTTTCCATCTTTGTCACAGAAGAAGTGCTTCTCACACATAGCCATGAATCATTTATAAATACATAGATTGAGTTGTTAACCATGCATATGTATGACCTTTCTAGGTCCTTGTATACACATTCATTTGTGCATCTGTCTTATTTATGTGCGAAGGCCATCCAAGTTCAGATAGTAGAATTATACTTATAGAAATATAGTAGACAGTATACCCTAAGTCATTCATATGAACATTCAAAACACAGTAAGGGCGTCTTATCCCATATACCCATAATTTATATCAGCTAGACTATTTATAATTATGTCTAAAGTGTAAAGAGTGCTGGATATTTTCCTGTTCATTACTACAACATAAAATATATTGCACTTTCTGTATTTGAACCCAGGACCACCTGTATTACAGCCCTACTCTTACACCTGCTGCCACATGAATGGTTACATAGTAGTTGCATAATTCCCTATTTCATCCTTAACTTCTGTTTGTTAACCAGCATGCAATGCTGCTTAATGTGTTTGCACAGTGCCCAGCAGAATTAATAGAAAGAATCCTTTTTGAAATTGTTGACTGCCTGCTTCCTGTCTGCAGGTGTTCTGTCTGTGTCCTGTGTGGACCACTAGTCCAGATTTGCACACTATTAAGCATTGCACAAATGAGATAGGCACAGCTAAACATGACATTCATTGTGTTTCTCCATTTTGCCTGTTTGCGCAAAGCCATGCACTGCACAAACACTGGCACTAAAAAACATTTACAAAGGGAAAATTATGAGAAAGCAAGAAAAGAAATCTATTAAATAAACAATACTTCAAAAAATATGTTGGTACACATGAAATATTTTCACATAGGTCTGGATTTGAACTCTCATTCCAATGAGCCTTCAAAACACAGTAAGGGTGTTGTAGCCCTCTTTGCTACAGAAACAGTATTGCAGCAGTGAAAAAAATCATTGTGAATATAGGCAACTCCAGAATCATCCACAGTACTAACAAACACATGACAGTTGTTTCTATATCAATTAATATCAGCTGCAGTGTACTGAATAATCGCATAATCATTTATGACTTTTGCTTGCATGCATGCAGCTGTCTTATCTCACTATGTTTGTTGCTCATTTTGTGTTATGTAACCACTAATCTGAGACATGCAGTCTGTAAGGCATTCTGTAGCATTGTCCTTAAAATGTGTGAGGATATTAAATGGCAATAATATGCAGTTGTCAAGAAATAAAGGGGAGGTTGGATGTTTCTGAACACAAGTTGTGAAAAGTGTGCTGCTTAATTACATTTAAAACCATGATACAATTAGTTCTACACTTTGTCAGTCTAACCTAGCTGCCACATCTACTGGAGATAAGGGAGTCTGAGGTATTGTTGTGTTTTCGTTCTCCCTACCACTAACCATTCACAGTTGCAATTCATTATGAAAAAAAACACTCAGGGAGTGCCTGCACTATTCCGCTACACAGAGCCAAGTATTTGGGATTCAGCAATTCAAATGAATCACACCTCATCTGCATCTTCATTGTGCTGACAACCCTGAACCTACACTATAAAATGGGAACCATATAGCTAGGGTATCCTGAAGGTGAGGAGATTTGTGTATGTAGATAACCCAGAAGAAGAATATATTACTTTGGGATTTATTTGCATTTTTAGCTATATACTGGATATGCTGAAATGTCACAAAGAAAAATCTGTATACATATATATATATATACACACACACATACACACACACACACACACACACACACACACACACACACACACACACACATATATATATATATATATATATATACATATATACATTAGCAAATGCTACTTTTATCTATATGCATTTCTTAGAAGTGTACTGATGATATAGGCATGTTTGTCAGGGCATCTTACTTTCTCAAATGTACAGCCTTATTACTTGTCATCACAAGTGCTAATGTTGCAATGTTTTTACTCTTTATACTCTTCTATTGTTATTTCATGAAATGCAAATGCCCTACATTGTCAGTGACACAGGGGTGTTAGCCTGTTAGGATGGTCCATAGATATCTCTAGGGGAGTGCTGGCCATAGATAGATGTCACTGACAATTACATAAAATCGAATGTTCTGTGGTAAATGTTTATACATGTTTTAGGGACAGTTTATTTTATAGCACTTTTAGCAGTTGAATAATAGTTTGTTAGCAAAATGTGTCATTTGCCTGTTGTTTTGGGGGTGGGGGGAGCCATTTTTCATTTCTGTCTTTGCACAAATAAATTTTATTATTGTTACTCTCCTTGTTTTGTATCCAACCTTGTTTTGTGTGTGATTGCAGTATGTTAAAACCCCATAATCCCTTTTTTATGTTGAATATCTTGACTGTTTTATGTTTCTCAAGTGGTTAATACTGAAATACTACCTTTTATGTGTTATAGAGATGCAGAACTTTTATTTATGTGATACTTGTTGTATAGTGAAGCAGACCTTTTATTTATGTGATACTTATGTGTATTATCCTTCTTTTGTCTTTTATGTCACCTAGGACTATGGCACCCAGGTGTCCCAGTTCTCGCAAACCTGTATTAGCCAAGTTAGTGTTGCTCTTTTTTTTATTTTGTGATTTTGTCCAATTGCATTTTAGTCTTGAAGCAGAAATGAAATGAGCAGCAGTCACAGCATAAATTGCTGCTGGCTTACTTTCACTACTTGTCCAGAGTGGCTTTTTTGCTGCTTTGAGATGCTTTGTTTTGTACTGCATTGAGTCAACCAATCTGTGAGATCGAAGAGGTTAGTCAGCAAGGTAAGAACAATAACAAGGCCCAACACAATCCCTCTGAACCAACACCAAAAGTGGACTTAACAAATCAGCCATTCTGGAACAGTGATTACATCAGCAATTGAGAGAGAGGACAGAGCATCCATTATCAACACTGACGTTTCCTATCTTTAATTTGAGCTCTAAGGATTTGGTCTTTAGACATTCACAGGTACTTTCTAAAGGTCTTACTTTTATTCCTACATTTACAAAAAACTTAACTAATGTTTTATTAGAGATGAGAGTTTATACTGTCAAGTTAAATTTGTAGTACATTGTTAATGGCATTCCTGCTTTTGTCATAAACTTAAAAGATTGGTTTTAAAAGATGCAGTATTTACAGTCCTACATCAGTACCAAGTTTAACAACTTATAGGAATGTCTGTGATACTGACATATTTTTTTTAATAACAAACCAGAAAACAATGTGTTTAAACATTATAGAAAGGAAAGAAAAATATATAAATGTATCAGAACAATGAAATCAAGATACAAGTGGACAAAGGAAATCATATTATAGTTCTAGCTATTAATGCATACATTTCTCAGATGGAAGAGCTCCTGATCAATGACATTAGTTATCATGAACTTTCATTATTATTTATTAAATATGAATTTAATTAAATTGACAATCTGATGTTAGATTTTTTCATATGAAGGTTATATAACTTGGAAAACTTGTAACTTTTTTGAAGGCATGCCATTCACAGATGAGATGTTTGATATACCCAAATAGTACAAATATGCAGTTAATCCCCCCAAGACTCATTGTGTCAAACAGAGGCTTGATAACTGAATTCATTTCTGTTTATTTGCATTCAGTTTTAAATTCCTGGTCTAGAACTCTGCTTCTTATTTAAAAGGTTCATATCGTTTTTTGACTTCTTAAGACAGTACATATCTGATGGAAATGAAGTATTACTAGATACTATGGATGTGCCTTCCTTATGTACATCTATTCGGCAGGATCCTGGTTGTTAGTTTGGTAGGGCTTACTTAATTTTACAAACTTTAGTTACATCAAAATTAACATGTTGTAACATTTTACTGCACCCAGTGTTAGTAATGGTTTTGTTTTTAATGATATAATTTACCATCAAATTAAGGGAATAGAAACGTGGGCACAAGAAGCTCTAGCATATCATTCCCCAATTCCTGACTTCCTCCTAGCTGAAATCATCATCCTCAACTGCCATCTGAATCTCCACAGAAAACTTGCAATTGCCTCTATCTACCTTCCTCCTGGTAACAATCTCCCCATTCTTGAAAACATCCTATCCTGGTTCTCCCACAACATACCATATGAGACACTTATCCTTGGTGATGTCAACACTGATTGGGCCAAACTCACAACTGACTCCCCCCAACTCAGTATCCACCTACACGACTTCCACCAACTTATACCATCTCCCACTCGCTTCCATAAAAATTCCACCTCCAGCTCCATCATGGACTGGATCCTTACCAATTCCCCCACCTATATCACAATCCCATCACCTTACCTGACTCCCTCAGTGATCATCTCCCTACCACCATCTTAAGACACTGCACCCATATTCCTAACCCCCACCTTATCAAAGACTGTTGAAAATTATCAACTTTCAATTCATCCCAATTTAGCTCCATTCTCCACAACATAGATTGGTCCATCCTAAAACACCTCCCTCTAAACAATGCTGTAAGCACTTTCAATAGCATCTTAATGAGTACTCTAAACTCCTTAGCTCCCTCTAGAAAGACCAGAGTGAAATCAAATTATGCTCCCTGGCTCTCCAAGGAGATTAGGTCCCTTATGAAACAAAGAGATAGTGCTTGGAAAACCTGGGCTAACACTAAACAACCAACTCTTCTTCAAAAATACAGGCAACTGAGGAACCTTGCAAAAAAACATACAACTAATGACAAAAAGTAATACTATAGTTCTGCTCAGCTTAACAACAAATCCAAATATCGAAAATTTGGGTCAACTCTCAACAACATCCTCTATCCTGGAAAGCCTTCTAATCCCTCCCCATACCCTAACTCTTCCTCTCAGGAAACAGCTACCCTCCTGAATAAACACTTTATTTCATCCATCGAAAATCAGGTAATATCTAAGCCAAACTCTACTTCGACACCCCCCCCCAAGTCCCACTAACCCAACTTTGTTTTCATTTGAGCCAGTTCCCATTTCTTACATCACATCTCTACTACTTAAGCTAAAACCTTGCTCTCCTTCCACCGACAATCTATCTCCTACATTCTTCAAACTTGCTGCTGACTCAATTGCCTATCCTATATCTATACTAATTAATCGATCTATTCTAGAATCAACTTTCCCCACCCTTTGGAAATCTTTCTTTACCATCCTTCTTCATAAAAGTGGAAACTCCACTTATCCCTCAAACTACTGACCCATTGCCATTTTGTCCCCCCTCTCCAAGATATTAGAAAAATGTATTCACGCGCAGCTTCTCAATCACCTCCTCACGCAACACTTACTTACCCCTAACCAACATGGATTTTGTCCTCACCACAGCACCACCACTGCCCTCCTCTCCTTCATTCATATCATTGCAGAGGCCCTAGACAACAATAAACTCATTTCCTATGTCTTCCTAGATCTCTCCAAAGCCTTCAATACTGTCTCTCATCCTCTATTACTATCCAAACTCACAAATCTCCACCTATCCCCCTCCGCACTTGCCTGGTTTAATAGTTAACTATCTGGCAGGGAACAATCTGTCAAATGGCTCTTATCCTCCTCACCTTTCCTTCCCATCTACACTGGTGTTTCCCAAGGCTCCATCTTGGGACCCTTTTTGTTTAACATCTTCAGCAATGATCTTTACACCTCATGCAAAAAATCCTACTTTATTCAGTATGCCGACGACTCTACACTTATATCCATCTCAAATAACATTCCTGAACTACACTCCCTGTCCCAACAAGCCCTACTATCAACTGAACAATGGCTTTATCACAATCTACTGATCCTAAATCCCAAAAAGACCAAACTTGTACTTTTCCTTCCCCGTTCTCTTTCTCATCACAAAGCCTCCTTTTTTATTACATCTTCTAACAATACCACACAAAACTCCTAGGGGACATTATCGATGATGAACTAAAGTTCAACCTACACATACTCCCATGTATAAAAAAAACAAACCGGAAACTAGGTCTGCTATATCGGAACAAAACATTCCTAACACCTGAATCTAGGCTTACCCTGGGCCAGGCACTTCTCCTCCCCTCCCTCTTATACGCCACCCCAGTTCTTACCAATATCCAGGCCTCCACTCTAAACAAACTCCAACAGACTTACCATAAAATAGCCAGATTCATTACTAACTCCCCATATAACTCACACCACTGCATTTCTTTAAACGCTCTTCAGTGCCTTGAACTTCCCCAATTTCTGCTATCTTATCAGTTTCATATGCTACACTCTATTCTTTATAAAACCTCCTTCTGTCCATCTCTATCTTCCTTAGTCTCCTTCTGCATCCCATCCTGGACCCCCCCCCCCCATACTTCTAACAAACAATTACTTGATGTCTACCACCCGAAAAGGTCAGTAGGCAAACTACTCTTCAAGCACTCCCTTGCCCATACTTGGAACAAACTTCTCCTTGACTTACGTTCAATCTCCCACACCTCACACTTTAAAAATGAAGTAAAAGCTTATTTTCTCAATTCCAGGACCTGTCCTTGCCATGACCCATTCTAGACTTCCTTCCCTTTATGTACCCTCAAAAGGTCCATACTTAGTACCTCATTACACCTCTCTCCAATGTGTCTACTTATGCATTTGCATAATTTTATACAAACAAAAATTTTTTATTGTTGACCTATTCAACTATATCTATGTAAAATTATGTTACTAAGCTTCTTTTTAATGTAACTTTAACTTTATGC
Source organism: Protopterus annectens (assembly GCF_019279795.1). Lineage (NCBI taxonomy): Eukaryota > Metazoa > Chordata > Ceratodontiformes > Protopteridae > Protopterus > Protopterus annectens. The sequence continues at coordinate 362,099,963 of NC_056733.1, read as the reverse complement.
ATGTAGCCCAACATATGTGAATCTTTTTGCTATAACTGCTATTATATCAATATTATTTAAAATTGTACTTGTTTAAAAATGTGCTACTGGAGCTTTTCTCCTCGGGTCTCCACTGAAAATGGGCCACAAACCCAGCTGGACAAACTCAGCTAACAAATGTCAATAAATAAATAATCATGGTAACACAGTAGGAAGCAGAGCTTTTGTTTCAGCATCCATTATTCAAATGGGTCATTTTATAAAAGTTTCATTGATAATTTTTTTATAGAGAGCATACGTGGAATTGTTTGACACTGTTAAAGTCCTTAGAATTAAGGATTTTTTTGCATTTTACAAATAATTAAACTGGATTGAAGGTGAGCTTTTTTAAAGTTGTTATTTATTTAAATAAAACTAAAAACAAATTCAAGAATAGTTTATATTGAAAACCCAACTATTGTGACCAGATACTTGCATTTTTAGAGTTACTGCAGTACAATCAAATGCAGCAGCATAAGGGACAATTTATGAGAGCATATAAGTTGATTACAAATACTACATTTGTAAGAAGTTTGAAGTGTTTTCTAATAGAGGGTACTCTAATGATAGGTTTGTGGCTATAGCTGATGAACTCCAGAGTAAGAAAAAGATATATAATTTACACCTATACTCATACACAGTCTTTGTGTTAAGAATATTGAATGAAGAGACACTACAAGTCTTTTGCTATCCATTCAACATTTGATAGTGGTGACTGTGATGAATGGAGGTACTGCCAGCACAGCTAACTGGAATTTTGTAAATAATTGTGTGTCATTTGTGAATATCAAACTGATTCATACAAGATGCTGGTGTGTTACAAATGTATTAGAACTATATGGCATGTGTATATCAAACTGATTTGTGCAGACATTTGTGTTGAAAAGGTATTTGTAAAGTGCCCATGTTTGAAATGTATGCACAGTGTTCCTTACTGGAGAGAACGGAAATGGGCATGCACTATTATAACTGTTTTTAAAGGAGGGTTAACAGAGGAAACTGGAGGGTTAACCTCAGTCCAGCAAACTTTAGAAAAATATCTGAAATTAAATCACTTAATAGGCTAGGCCATAAAGATGCTATCTCACAGGTTTCAATGTAGCCAGAGACACAAAGTCTGTACTAGGAAGCTTTCTGTATTGTCTTTGGGATGAACTAATCACTACTCAGGAAGCATCGAGACATGCAATTGTTTTATGACTTCCAGCACCTGCCAAAGATCTGAGCAAAAGCTCTTGTGTGTGTATTTTTACAGGTAGGTGCTAAATACTGCCAGCTGCCAGCAATGAGAGTTTGCATGAGAACTAGAAGTCAGATGACCAGAAATGATGTAATTTCATAAGCTATTCCAGCATTAATATTTTAGATATTATTTTGAGAAGTCTCTTAGTGAGAGACAGAGCATTCTGTATTCTGTCTTGGGCCTGACAACAGCAAGAAGGACATTCACCACATCATCTGCCTTGCTCTATTAAGTAAGTTATTAGGGAATAGTATTGTTTGTCTTTTTGGCTTTTTCCTGGTTAGGGGTCGCCACAGCAGACCTCCAGTCCACTAATGATTGGCAGTTGATATAATTCTATTAAATTCAGTCAGGAATACAGTGAAGCTTAGTTTATATATTGTTTTACTTTATTTGTCTGAGCCTGTCCTGAAATGTTATTTTAAATATTTCCTGTGGTTTTGAACTCTGATGTCACTGTGAATAGATATTTGGTATTATCTTATTATTTTATTAATTATTATTAAATATATTTAAATGTTTCATTGTGGTTGATCTTTGTAGAGATATTTAAGTTTTGAGAGTATTGGCATATTTATTTGATAATCCTGTGTGGGCCACTCATAATACCCTTGCTCTTGGTCAAACTACCATTTATATCAATGCTAATTTTACTCAGTATATTGGGTACCCTTGGAAGAGCCTTAAGGTAGCTGGCCGGAGTGACTAGTGGCAGTCATAACTACCTTATAGTCTGGGCAGAAGGGGACATAGCTAGTAAACCTGTACCAGCCTTTCCCAGCTGTGTGTGTGTGTGTGTGTGTGTGTGTGTGTGTGTGTGTGTGTGTGTGTGTGTGTGTGTGTGAATCAAATCTCAAAGAGGGTGTGTGAACTACTTGGGAAGGGACATGAAGCACTGGTTGGACAGAAAGGGTGCTGGAGGCCTTGGCTTGAACACTCAGCTGAGATCTCAGCTCTATCACTGTGCCAGTGGGGAGTCTTACTGGGGATCTGGAGAAAGAGGGAAAAACCAGCCCCAGACTGACGGTGGTGTGTGCTGTTAAGGGAAATTGCATTTGATGCATCTGGAAATACTGTGTGTGTACCTGTTATCCTCCCTGTGAACGTCCCCCAACAGGTGCCAGTGGTGAGGATTGAGGGTCCTTGATTACTGGCCCAGAGGTGGGATATCCAAATCACATATTGATTGGCAGTGGTGGGTCATCACAGTGACATTAATTGAATCATTGACAATAATTGGAAGACTGTTTTAAGTAATGAGAATTTAATTAAGATTATTGGTTATATACCTCAATTTGGTTTTTAAAGCACACAAATTAAAAAGTCCTCCTAGTAAGGGATGATTTCTGTTTGGAAGCTACTAATAAACCAACTGAATATACAAATGCATTGTTTTAAGTTTAAAACATCTGGGAAGATCTACTGATGTGAAGCACCATTACAATTGTGCATCTTATTAACTTGTGAAAGTGGGAAGAAATTTGAACTGCAAGTGCCAATATGTGGGGAAAAACACATGGAAACTCTTACATCTAGTATATGAACACAATTATGCCATTTAAACAGAATGATACAACCAGTACACTTTTCAAGCATAGCTTGATGTGCAAACATTTTAAGAAACGTTTATTTTTTGTGGTTGATCACTTGTAATATGATGATGATGATGATGATGATATCAGATGAGGAGATTACAATAATTAGTTGAAATGAAAGAACTGAGATGGCAATTATTCTTAGTAGCAAACAAGACCCCAAGGTTAAATAAAATTATAAACATTAAATATCATATAAAGTTTTTATCTGTTATTTAAGATGCACATATATTGCTGTCTGCCTATTTTTACTCGTGCTTTTTTAAGATGTAATGGTTATGACATTTTAATGATTATTTATGGCAGAATTTCACTGAATTTTTTTAAGTTCATAAAATGCCGTTTTGTTATTTTGTTGGAAAGAATGAAAGAGCTAAACTTTATTTTTTTCCTTTTCTATTAAAAATCTTTCTCTATACCATACACGTATGTGCTTTTAGTGTTTTTAACTTCTTGTTGGATGCTTTACTGGGCTTTAAACTGCCTTTTTTTATTTTCCCTGCACCACCTTAGTTTCCATCTATTTGTTCATATCCAGCCCTCTTCTTTCAACACTTCAGTCAGTTACAGGTTCTTTATGTCCAGTCCCTCTTTTTTGATCACTTCAGTCAGTCACAAAGTTTCTTTATGTCCAGTCCCTCTTCTGTCACATTTCAGTCAGTCGCAGTTCTTTCTGCAAAAATTTCCTCTATTGCTACCAGTTTCTGATCCACATTTCTTTCTTGGTCATTCTATTTCTCTCTTCTGTTCCATAATACAGACACTTGCTACTTAGTTGGTACCATGGCAACTTGTAGAATATGCAGAAATTCAGTATTGTGAATACATTTTCAGCCTTACTGCATATCCTTATAATAGTCCAGTAACATGCCAAAAGGTGAACTGCTCTTATTCCAAACTTTCTGTTGCTTAATATTTAGCCAAATCATCTTTTTCTCATCCACAGAACATAGCTGCCATGCCTGGTGTTCCTCTCCATTGTAATCATTGCATCTTTTCTTCTCCTCAGTTATACTTTCAGAAAGAAATTTCTTTCTTCTGCCATTACTTTAATGTCAAGACATTTACACATTGTATTTGCTGTCACTTGTGTTGAGTTAATTTATTTAATGACCAAAAAGCAATTAACTAACCATGATGCTTGGAGTGAAGGATAGAGACAGCCATACTTTTAGAGCATCATAAAACTACTGTGACATAGAACATACTTTTATTTTTTTTCTTTTTCTACCCCCCCCCCCAAGTACAACATGGCTTCATTATGTACAAGGCATTTTTGGGGAAGTCAATCCTCTTTGGATAATTTTTAAGCTCAAATCTGACACTTAGAAAAGGGGTTTAAGGCTATGCATGTAATTCTTGTTTTACAGGGTTTGATCCCCTTGGCCCCTATTTGCCTACTCTGTGATCTTGAGCATGTCACTTAATAAGACATTACTCCCAGGTCACTCCTGAAAAGGGACTGTGTGTCCAGTGTGCCTACCTGGTTAACAAATGGGTATTATTACAGATTATAAGATTGTGTGTGGCTCGACTACATATTTAAGCTGGACAGTGATCTTGACCAATTCAAGTAGGGATTAATTTAAACTAATGATACATGAATTATGCATCTGTTCCACCTCCATTCCACAAATGACTAGTAGAGCCCATGATTTGCTCCAGTGGGTCTGCATCCAGCAGCCATAGCCTGTCCTTTATTAAGTTAAACTGATCCTATGAGGTAGAACCTTTAGTCTAGAGCAGTTGTGCAGCAAGGGAGAAAGGGCACTTGCCTCAGGTGCAGTCTGTTAGAGGGTGCAATCTAAGTGCTGTGTATGCATTTTTTCTATACTAGAATTTCTGAAATGCCTATACAGAAAATATTTTTTTTATGATGTTACTGATAGGGCGGGGTCATAACTTGGAGCACTGGAGCATGTGCTTTAGAATGCTGTTTCATTTTTTTTTTTTTTTTTTTGCTCTTTCAATATAGAGCTGGTAGGGACAAGGCATGCCGGGGAGGGGGCCGTGTGCTGCAGAATGTCATGAACAGCTCTTCACTATGAGTCAGGTGGTGGTGCACTAGTTCAGGAACTGGTACATGGCACTGGATGTGCCAGCAATGCCTCTGCCTGTGGTCTGCAGTGTAAGTGGTTCTTCCTTTACACTTCACATCTGCAGTAATAAAATATCCAGCTTGGTCAGTAATGGGTTGATTGTTTTTCTCCAGAATCACTTTCCTCTATATTCGCAAAGATTTTTTTTAAATTAAAATTTCTCATAGACTCAGTTATGGGCTGCATTAAAATAATTACATGACTGGATAAATACAGAGTAAATTGTTTAGGGTTTTACCTTTCATGGGCTTGGTAGTGACCCCCACAAGTCTGCAGTAATTTTGGCAAAACTAGGGGAAAAAAGAAAGCCTTTGTTTCTAGTAGGGCTGTATGTTTATATACATCAAACTCAAACAAAACATATAAAAGGGTTGACATCCGAGTGGAATGATAGATGGTTATTTTATCACTGGCCTGACATATGCTGGGTTTAGTTTTTGAGCATTTGTTTAGGGAATCTGATGGGTAAAAGTACTATTACTATTAACTTAAAAACAAAAGTATTTTATTAGATGATATATGTAATTGGTTCTGGCATTAGGTTTAACTGCTTCTGGCATATTCAGAGTTTTAGGCAGGAGACTGTGAATGGAAATGGAAGAGTACAAACAACTAGCCAATCAGATCAGGCATAATGACCCATGGGAAATAGACATAATATCTAGGACACTTCTAGTATAATAAATAAAGTGCAAAGATAGAAAAGAAGCATCAGACAAAATGATCCTTATGCATTTTATAAAAATGAATTGTTTGTAATCTTTAATGTTAAAACTAACTACTAGCTTAACTGAAAAGAACTTGTGACAGCAATTACTTTTTCACAGCATAAATATAATAACAACTTTTGTAGGAATAGACTTACAGACACTTGTAAGTGAGCTATGCAGTAAGTCAGTCTGCATTCATTCTAATCAATTAAGTGTAGAGGAAAAACGTAAGGAGGATTCAGAGTCAAGGCACTATGGCAAAATGCATACTGGTGTTCTAAGAGCACTGTAATTCATAGGCTATGCATGCAGAGATATGAAAATGATATGCTATGAAAGTATATGAACAACTGCATGATTCAGTGACTCAACAGAGTGAAACATATTACACAATTATCTAAAGCTACCATCACAGAAATTCATTTCTCCAAAAAAGTGGATTCAACTGCAGTCCAGGCTGCTTACAAGGGAGTAAGTGAAGAAAGGATAAGTCATAAGAGAATATATTACAAGAGAGAGATATTACAAAATGCAGTAGACATGGATATTCCCACATACACGTTTGTGAAGTTATTGTTAACATCACAAATAGGCCAAGAATATTAGAAAACAAGAGGAAGAAGTATATCCAAAAGATACGGATTCATGATCAGGAAAGAGATCTGAACAGATGGAAGATTTGTACAGGTATCCATTCTTCTGTACTAGGTATCCATTATTCTGAGTCAGTTTAGTTTTTAATACTGTTGCACACATTCTCAAGTTCTGGAAGGCATAGTGTTAAAAATAATTGCTTTATACAGGGCTTTTCCTTTTTCCTACTTTGGAATGTTTCTGTGAGAAGGGAAATGGGCATGACTCTCCTATAGAAAGGAAGACTGTCCTATAGCTGATCAAGTCCTCCTATTCACGTTGAGTTGACCTTTGGGATCTTTGCTATATTGAATGAAATGGGCTCAGACTGATGCATTCAGATATCATGATAAGTGTTATGTATACCTGTCAAAGCAAGCATAGTTAGACAATCCAGTGGTCAGTATGTGCATTGCTAGGCTACTGTCTGTGTCCACTGAGTATGTAAGCATATATTCAGAACAGTTGGCCTGTCTCTGCATTTGTAAATGTGTACCTATTCCAGATCATCATGTTCATCTGGATCTGTTAGCTGATTCCCAGTGTAAATATTTCAGCTGCTGATGTCCCTTTCCCTTCTGCATACTGATATTATCGGTCTTTCTGCATCTTTAAGAATATCTCAACATGCTTATTGTCAAATACCATCCATTATTATTCATTATATTTTCCCCTTTGTAACCAGCCTGGACCAAAAGTCACCCAACTTGTTTGAGTAGCTCCGTGCAACTACCTCTACAGGATAATGTAAGATGTTTTCATCCACACTTTTCATGTATTTCAGCTATGTATGTGGCTGTTTAGTTTAATTTGCTCCTTACTAATATGTTACACTTTCTGCATGGGCTGTTTGTGAAGTGCTTTGCTATTTTGTAAAGTACTGTCTCTCTGAATCATTCTTAAGTATCGGCATTACATTTGTCCAAATCACTGAAGCTATTCATAAGTCCTGTTTAAATCCAACTCTGCCTCTAAGACTTTCTTTTGTGTGGTAATACTCTGTCTGTATAAATATGCCCATGGAATATTAATATGCAATACTCATAAGGAGTATATAGTAAACCATGGTCTCAGATGCTTTCTTTCCTATGAGAGATTTTGTTCAAAAAGCATATAATAAGAATGAGGAGGTGGTAATGTAACACAGAAAATGGAACTTATCTCTGTGGTAGATGACAACTGTGAAAGTTGGCAGAGCATCATAATTCCTAGACTAGTTTTAGTTAGTTAGTTCTGTTTGTTTATCAGGGTAGGACATTTATCAAACATAAGCAGTAGCAGGCTTAGCATGGGCTGTAAAAGCAAATACAAGCAGCAGATATAAATAACAAAGTACATTTACAGTGTATAACAAAAACTGAAGGCTATATTAAATATGAAGTAGGGTATAGCATTAAGAAATGAGATGGTTTTAGGCTACACTGATGTGAAACACTGCACTCAGGATTTGCAGTTATTAATTGGCATGATTCCCACACTTAAGCAAATCAACTATATTTTTGCTTAAGCTGTAAATACATTGTGATACTTAATAAGTAATATGGGAAGGGGACAATTCAGTGTGTGGTATGAAAATGAAAATATAGCAAAATATGCACTATAAAATAAGTTAAGGACATTTCTCTGTGTGATCACTATTTCAAAATGCTAAATGCTAAAAAAGCAAAGATGTGTAATGCAAAGTACGTCTGTGATGATCAGATGTAAAAAAAAAATCAAAGGCTAAATAAACAGAATTAGCATAATATGTCTTCACACACCCTGCTAAGACTAATGTTAATGAAATTCATACTTGAGAAAATTTGAGCGAACAGCTACTGAAGGCATACCTCTCAATTGTGCAGCTTTCTGCAGACTGTACATATTTTTGCATCATTTTGTTGGTCTGTTCATCATAAAACATGATTTTCTGGCAAACCATTGAGGATTAAAGTCACAAAATAATGACGGACATTTGAGTTTCAGGTTTTATATCCATCAGAAATGCATGCTAAAGCAAAAACTGTTATTTCAGCAATTTTTTAAGTTTATAAAAGCAATCATAAAAATTTGTCCCTGATTTTGGATTTTTGTCCCAGTATTATTTTTGCCTTTGTCCTGATTTCTTACACTAAGAAATAAAGAGTTAAGAGTGAAGGTGACAAAGAACAAAATGCTCACAAATATGAATATATGGATCTGAGAGCAGAAGCTCCTTATCTTGTCACGTCAAACATAGCAGGCTATATCAAAATGTACCACAAATTAATCTAATCTGCTGTTTTGACATTTCTGAATAATATAAAGGTATCATTAGGTGAAGCAGGCATTTAGGCATCACTTTATAGAAGAACACAAAGTATATTCAATAGCAACAATAACAAATGGGTGCTTCATGTTACTGGCTGAATATTTTTTTTATTTTTTTATTTTTTTGTCCATTTAATTAGAGGAAAAAACTGTTAAGGCCAACTGAAATTTCATTTCTGTGCAAATGTAAGTGTGAGTGTAGTGCATTTGCCTGTAAATAGGGTTTATGAGTGATATACTATACACAAGGGTCAGAATAAAATGTGGATACATGTTATGTTTAGTGAACTGTGTTTTAAATTTCAAAATCTGTGTTTTAAATTTCAAAATCTGTGACTGATTGTCATTCAAGTCAATGTTACAGAATAACAATATTCACCTATTATTTCTACAGTAGTTACTGAGGTTGAGTGCCTGAGCAATACAGATTAATAAAAGATGCCAGCTTGAGATAAAAAAAGACAAGCTGCTCTTTTGCACTGATTTCTTTCTTTCACTGTTGCAACAATGACCCTTACCTGCTGGTCTCCACTGGCCTCCAGGCATCTCTTCACAATGGTCAGGCCACAGAGCACTGCTTGTTCATGACATCTGCCACACCATCTGTTTTGTTTTAGAAGCTTTCAGTGGTGATTCTGACCAACTTCTCCTCTGTAAGCTCTGCCTGGTGACAGAGGCTATCATTTCATTGCTTAAGTATACTAAGGCTCCTGCATGCAGACAGTGAACCAGCAGACTCTGCTGGTCCCTGCCTGTGTCCCTGCCTGTATCTTCAAGGTCGGCTGATGTTCTAATATTATTATGTTGTCTTCCTAACAAGG